>NC_090336.1:59171697-59471697 GCF_035084215.1 Heptranchias perlo | reverse complement strand
ACAAAAGGCACTATATGCAAGTCTTTCTTTCTTATCTATCATTTCCTTCGATATTTTGCACAATTTTAACAGGTGGAAGTTATTCATTCCTGTTTATTTATTGTCGTTCATGCGTCGTAAGGTCACTGAATGAACAGTACAAGTTTTTGTGATCCAAGTAAATGTATTGTGACAAACACTGAATAAAAACACTGTAAGTTTGTTCTGCTGTTCTTTGTAGTGTTGTTTGGTAATTTACATTGTTTAGTTGAGGCTTTTCCCCTCTATTAGTGGCAGATGTCCTGCAGTTGCTGGTATATTAGGCTGCAGTTGTGCTACAGACACCACTTTCAGACAGGCATCTCTATAATGATGCTCATTTGGTAGATCCCAGCCATACTACTGACTGTGCCTCATACTCAGCTCATTGACAAGGTAGCTCTGTGCGTGTGTGCTTGGATACCTGTACAGAGCTCTTCTCCCCAAGTGGCTGACGTTTTAAGTCATGAAAGTGCAGGCAGGTGAAGTGATTCATTCCCAATTAAAAAAAACATTTAAACGAACCAACTGGGCACTGTTTAATATATAGCTTCACATCAGCCTGGAGTATCCTGCAACCTGTACAAACCTGAAGCCATTAAGTCTACCTGCCGGATAGGATTGCATGCCTCTTGCTTTATCATCCGGTTGGATTGTAGTAAAAAGATAGAAAGAACTTAATGCACCTTTCATTACCTCAGGACATCCCAAAGTGCTTTACAGCCAATGAAGTACTTTAGAAGTGTAGTCATTGTTGTAATATAGGAAATGTGGTCACCAATTTGTGCACAGCAAGGTTCCACAGACAACAATGTGATAATGACCAGATTAACTGTTTTAGTGATGTTGGTTGAGGGATAAATATTGACCATGACACCAGGGAGAACTCCCCTGCTGTTCTTCAAAATAGTGCCATGGGATCTTTTACATCCACCTAAGAGGGTAGACAGGGCCTTAGTTTAATGTCTCAGCCAAATGACAGCACCTCTAACAGTGCAACGCTCCCTCAGTACTGCATTGGAGTATCAGCCTAGAATTTGTGTTCAAATCGCTGGAGTGGGACTTGACCCCATAGCCTACTGACTCTAAGCCAAGTGCTACCCACTGAGCCACGGCTGACACCTGGCACTGGTTTGACATTAGTTGGACCATAGTGTGAATTGCAACCAGCTACACCCAATTTGTGCTGTGGGCTGAGAATTGTACTCCTGGTGCCAGGAGGTAGAATGCATGCACAGAGCTCTGCTCCTAGCTGGTACATTCTGAATGTTTTAGAGTTAGGGTGGGAGCAATCATACTCTCGAACACACACACACACACAAAAAAACCCTGCTTGAGTATATAATATTATAGCTAATGACAGACCGAAGCAGTGGGAGATCAGTTCCCTGAAAGAACATTAGACCACTGCATATTGGAATCAGATTGGGACCTGACTCTGGCCTGACCTGAGTTATACTGTCACACTTGGTTGCCATCAAGATGAAACCACATTGTAATGTTGCAAAACTGACATCATAACTGCACTCTTAGAGTCTTTGGGAGTCAGATTGTCAACCTCACTCCAGAGGTACATTAACACTTTCATATCAAGGGACCTTCAAAACCGCTTTATATTGTTGCAAAAGTGGCAGCATAACTGCAGTCTAAGACAAAATAGTGGATAATAAGGAGAGCCTGGTGAAAATCACCTGAAAGCTAGAATTGGGTTGTACCTTTCAAGTATTAGTAATACGATATTATACTAGCTGATCTCCTATGGCATTGCTCATGGTGAGTCACTAGTTATACTGCTGGAATGTGGGGGTGAATGTGGGGGAGGGGTGCACTTCTCCACCAAAAGAATTTGGAAAGAAGTTTGCAAGAGGTGACCTCAGAAACAGTGCAGTGTTTTTCATTGTTTCACGGAAAATAAATAAATAGTGTTTTCTTTACTCGCTGCAGATAGATAAATAAATCCCAGTAACATAAATAAACCTCTGCACATAATATGGGGATCAGCTCTGTCACCCTTCTGGTGCACTCCCAATCTATTTCCAGGGGGAATGTGGGAGAAGGGCCCAAAATTTGGCCAGGACTGAGATATGCACCTTTCATTCTTTACCAAATATCTCTGCAACAGCATTTTGACCTACATTGGCTCCTCGTCCCCGAATGCCTCCATTTTAAAATTCTCATCCTCATGTTCGAATCACTCCATGGCCTCACCCCTCCCTATCTCTGTAACCTCCTTCAGCTGTACAACCCTCCGAGGATACTGCACTCCTCCAACTTTGGCCTCTTGGCCACCCCCCACTTCTTTCACCCCACCATTGGCGGCCGTGCCATCAGCTGTCTAGGTCCTATGCTCTGGATTTCACTCCCTAAACCTATCCGCCTGTCCACCTTCCTTTCCTCCTTTAAGACCCTCCTTAAAACCTATCTCTTTGACCAGGTTTTTGGTGACCTGTCCTAATGTCTCCTACTTTGACTCAGTTTCAATTTTTGACTGATTACACTCTTGTGAAACATCTCATCGAATTACATCAAAACTACAGCACAGAAACAGGCCATTCGGCCCAACTGGTCTATGCCGGCATTTATCCTCCACATGAGCCTCCTCCGTCCCTACTTCATCTAACCCTATCAGGATATCCTTCTATTCCTTTCTCCCTCATGTGCTTCCCCTTAAATGCATCAATGCTATTTGCCTCCACTACTCCTTGTGGTAGTGCGTTCCACTCTTTGGGTAAAGAAATTTCTCCTGACTTCCCTATTGGATTTATTAGCAACTATTTTATATTTATGACCTCTAGTTTTGGACTCCCCCACAAGTGGAAACATTTTCTCTACGTCTTCCCTATCAAACCCTATCATTATCTTAAAGACCTCTATCAGGTCACCCCTCAGCCTTCTCTTTTCTAGAGAAATGAGTCTCAGCCTGTTCAGCCTTTCCTGATAAGGCTATCCTCTCAGTTCTGGTATCATTCTTTTGAATCTTTTTTTCACCCTCTCCAATGCTTCTATATCCTTTCTATAACATGGAGACCAGAACTGTGCACAATACTCCAAGTGTGATCTAACCAAGGTTCCATACAAGTTTAACATAATTTCTTTGCTTTTCAATTCTATCCTTCTAGAAATGAACCCCAGTGCTTGATTTGCCTTTTGCCTCGGAATGTTTTACTCCATTAAAGGCGCTATATGAATGCAATCTAATTTTCCCTTTCACTCAAAAGAAAATGGAAAGGAGAATCGGACGGATATAAATGGGCTGCCGATTCACAACCGGCAATTTTCTGCCATCGCCAAAAGTGAAAATCCAACCAATTGTTTTCCTATGTCCTTACTAGTTCCTGATTATATGTTTATCGGATCCACTTTTCATCACATTCCCTACCTCTTCACATATGCTCTGTTGGAATTTTATGAACACAGAATTTCAAAGAATCAGCTGCAAGTAATGTACATACTAAGTAAGGCATGATGACTGAAATGGATCTCCTGAAGCTTGACACTAAAGGTGCGACACGTTGGACAGAACATGCACTAGATGCAACATTTTGTATATAGGTATATTAAACAGTGTTGTAAAATAAAGTAAATGTTCTTGCCCTTTAGGTAGCAGCTATATCAGATGTGGTTGTGAGATTTAGTTGCTGTGTGCAACATACAATCAAAGTCTACATATACACATACAGACACACAGAATGGAGATGTGATGATTTTTATTGCTTCTGTTCAACCTACAGCTGTATCATTATGTTTTTTGACACCCTTCAATTCTCTTCCTCCCTCTCCTGAAGGCAGTGCTGGGTACAATTCCATCAGCACTACCACTACCCAAAGTATTGTACCCAAGCATCCGTTCTTCATGTATGTGTCCGGACATTTAGTGTCAACAGATTATTTGACAAAGGGGATCAGAGTTGAATCCTGCCCCATCCTCACATAATGTCCATGCATTTAGAGATGTTCCAGGAGCAGGAATAATTAGTTGATCTTTTTCCCTTTCTATCTCAGTCACCAAGGGTAATTGTAATTGTCCAACATCTGTCCTGGCTGGGACGAGCTAGCTCAGCTCTGAGCAGAGATCAGTTCTGAGACTTTCTTGTTCTTTGTGCCTCAACCCCATATCATATAGTCCATTACCCATTGAGCTTTTGGGGAACTCAGATAATTTTAGGGTTTGTGTCATTGGGAAACAAAGGGAGCTTAAAGAAACAGAACCTATGCCAACTGAGGAAAAAAATACATGCATGCGAGTCAAGTTTTTAATATATTGAAGCAAATTGATTAAGTGGATGTAGAAGGATAGAAGAACCATAAGAGAGAATTCTAAACTAAAGATATCAAGAGCTAAACTTAATATTAAAAATTTACTTTCCTAGTAGTCTCTGACTTATGGAATAGACTGCCACCTAGTGCAATAATACTGACTCAGACGAAGTATTCAAATGGGAATTGGATTGATTCCTAATACAGATGTAGCAGATGGATATGGGTTCAGAGTAGGAGAAGGGCAGTGGAGAGAATTTAAGGAGAACAGTAAAGACAAGAGACATAGACTTGGATTCGGAAAGAGATGAAAATATTTGCATTGATTCTGAATTGGGCTTGTTTGATGGAGAAAGATGGATGGATTGAATGGACGTTCTCATTTCTACATCCTCTTCTTTAAGTTTATTTATAAATGATCATTGATAATGATACCTGTTCATGTGTCTGATATGATAGTATTACATAGTGGATAATAAACACCCAGCCATGAGATATAAGGCAGTTATGCAGTATGATAAGACATTATCCAACATCATTGGAACTCTTTAATCCAATTCTTGCTTTCTATTGCTCAACTATTTTTAATCTTTATTGTATATAATGGCTGTTGAATTTTTGGTGGTACTTTCCTTCAACTATTGGAGAATGAAGTTTGCAAATGTAGATAATACAAGCAAGAGACAAGGCATTGGATGTACCTGGTATACAAGATCACATGTTGTATGTGATCAATATTATATTAATTTGAATTTTTATTTGGAAGTAAAGGTAGTAGCACATATTGCATTTTCCAATAATTTATTGGACTTATACAATTCAGTTTACATTTTCCTGAGTTAGCTGTCTTCACTATGGGTTCATCCAGCCCGATCCTGTTGTTAACCTATCTGATACTTATTGTAATATGTTAGAAGGTTTTGTGACACTGTCAGGGAGTTCAGATTACACCAGCAAAATTCCAAAATTATACTACAACCCGTAAATCAAAGTAGTTGCTATCATATATCTGTTTATGTTTTTTTATGCACTTATATTTTGTTTGACAACGCTCCTGTGAAGTATCTTGGGACATTTTACTATGTCAAAGGTGCTATATAAGTGGATGTTGTTGTAGTTGTTGTTATACACTCCCAGTTATAAGTGTGTATATATAATATATACTGTATAGAGATGAAGAGAGAGAGGGGGCGGGGGAGAAGAGAGAGATATTCTGGCTTGGGTTATAGCTCTATGTTGAATTGTCACCATTTTATTTCTATTACTACTGCCAACTTGAACCATTAATGAAATTCAAATGATTTACAATTATTGTTTGAACTCTAGAATTAGATTACAGCTTTGAACTCATTCCCCTGTATCTGTTTTCTTTTTACAATCTACAATTTATACAATTTTTCTTCCTTTGTGCTACTTTTAATTCTATTTTTGGGCAGCATCTGTCAACATGTTGCATCCCTCATGGACAACCATAGTCAGAAAGGGGTGTTAGTACTTTGCCACATTGACAGAGGGATATTACAATTTTTATTTCAATAACCAGCATATATTATAAAACATAAGTTAATCCAAGGATTCCTATGGCATAAATTAAACCACGAAAGCATGAACAACTTATGTATTTTAGTATAACATAAACTACACTGTGTTACTGCCATATAAGTCCTGACTAATTATTATTCTAATGTAATAAAATCTTGACACATGATAATTGATATCAAATACCAATTGTGTTCTTTGCAGTAGTATATAACAATAATATAGTCAAATTACCAACTTGCAATTAGGTTATATTCAATACTCTCATCCATTTCTTGTAACAGGATTGCTCTGAAAGTCCTTATACTATGCAGTTGGTACAGAATATAATATTTGGACCTAAGAAAGTCCAAGTTTAACAATATAACTAGTAGAATATTTTTGGTAGTGTTTTAGCAGGGTGTTCAGTCAGTATGGATTATCATTTTATCCCATGAGCATAGAAAACCATACAACCCATGATTGTTGAAGTCACAAGAGGATTTTGAAGTTTATCCTCATTCCATAACATTCCATAGTTACCCAGTGAGTAATGAATGCATACCACTCATTTAAAATTATCTTATTGAACCTAACTGAGAACTACTGTAAGTACAGAGACCCCTTGATATTCCGCATAGTCATGTGAGGATTTGGGTTAAATGATTAGATGATTAAAGTCCCTAGATTATTTTTGCAGTGATCACAAAACTAATTATAACTTTCATTTCATTGACTCATTGGTAGAACTGACAGTGTTTAAAATTAATTCTGCCTTTCAATGTGAAAAGTTGACATTACTTTCAGTGCAGACATTTATCAGAGCAAAGTACCCCAGTGCTCGCTGACCTACATTGGCTCCCGGTCTGGCAACACCTCGATTTTAAAATTCTCATCCTTGTTTTCAAATCCCTCTATGGCCTCACCCCTCCCTATCTCTGTAACCTCCTCCAGCCCTACAACTCTCCGAGATCTCTGCGCTCCTCCAATTCTGGCCTCTCGCGCATCCCGATTTTAATCGCTCCACCATTGGCGGCCGTGCCTTCAGTTGCCTAGGCCCTAAGCTCTGGAATTCCTTCCCTAAACTTCTCCTTCTCTACCTCTTTCTCTCCTCCTTTAAGACATTCCTTAAAACCTACCTCTTTGACCAAGCTTTTGGTCACCTGTCCTAATGTCTCCTTATGTGGCTCGGTGTCAAATTTTGTCTGATTATGCTCCTATGAAGAGCCTTGGGACATTTCACTACGTTAAAGGCACTATCTAAATGCAAGTTGTTGTTGTTGATATTGACTTCTTTAAAATATTTGAGATGTCACAAAGTCCTGGAACTAAAAATTTCCCAATTAGATCTATGAGGTATGTCTTTTTAATCTGTCGGCCACACTGGATGGCAGGCTCCCTTCCCTGAAGGACATCACTGAACAAGTTGGGGCTTTACAACAATCCTGTAGCTTTCATGGTCATTCTTCTGGTGCTAACCCACAGATTACCAGATTGATTGAATTAAATTTTACAACCAGCCATAATTGCAGTTGGATACACACCTCTGGATTGCTAGTTCAGTGCCCTAACCACCACACTACTGTACATATGGGACTTTAATAGCCAAATTTTTAACTCATATTACAATTCAGAGAATTTCCATGAGTGCAGCCAGACCTGAAAGGAAGAGAGAAGCGGTGTTAATGTAGAACAACTTTTGTATCCCATAGTCCTTGAGCAGATATGCACAGTATAAACTGCATTTTTCATTAACTGAGCTTACACTTTCCCTCATAAAACACAAAGAGATTCAATACCCTGTACTATAAACAAACTATGACTGTAATTTTCTTATAATAGTGCTAAAGTTAGTGACCTGAAATTACAAGGGACCATTTACTGTGCAGCTGCGATTCTTCCTGAGTAATTAATTTAAAGGGAAACTCCAATCAGTTTACAAATGATACAAAATAGTAACGAGAAGTTTGCAAAGCAACTGATTGTGTCCTGAACTTGCATTAGTTGAATCCTTTGATTGACCTTCATCATTAAGTCACTTTCAGGCCAGATATTCACTTCATATATAATGTACATAATAAATATTTATTTTTACAATACATTTTAATTGATTACCATTGCCTACCGAGTACACAACAGCAACTTGCATTTATTTAGTACCTTTAATGTAATAAAATGTCTCAAACATTACAGGAGTGTAATCAGACACAAAATTGACACCGAGCCAAAAGAGGAGCTATTAGGACAGGTGACCAAAAGCATGGTCAAAGAGGTAGGTTTTAAACAGCATCTTAAAGGAGGAGAGAGGTGGAGGGAATTCCAAAGCTGAAGGCCTAGACAGCTGAAGGCACGGCCACCAATGGTGCAGGTTTGGATATGAACAGCAGAGCTTTAGATGAGCTCAAGTTTATGGAGGGTGGAAGATGGGAGGCCAGCCAGTATAGCATTGGAACAGTCAAGTCCGGATATAACAAAAGTGTGGATGTTGGTTTCAGCAGCAGGTGAGCTGAGGTAGGGGCGGAGGTGGGCAATATTACGGAGGTGGAAATAGGCAGTCTTTGTGATGGAGAGAATGAGGTCAGAAGTTCAGCTCAGAGTCAAATATGATGCCAAGGTTGTGGACATAGTTCAGCTTGAGACAATGGCCGGGGGGGAGGGGTGTTGGAATTGATGGCTAGGGATCGGAGTTTGTGGCGGGGGCGGAAAACAATTCCTTCGATCTTCCTAATGTTTAATTGGAGGTTAAATTGAGGTGATGTAGCATAGGTGAATGTGTAAGATAAGATAATAAAGAATATTTGACCTGTAAGAACATAAGAACATAAGAAATAGGAGCAGGAGTAGGCCAATCAGCCCCTCAAGCCTGTTCCACCATTCAATAAGATCATGGCTGATCTGATCCTAACCTCAAATCTAAATTCATGTCCAATTTCCTGCCCGCTCCCCGTAACCCCTAATTCCCTTTACTTCTAGTAAACTGTCTATTTCTGTTTTAAATTTATTTAATGATGTAGCTTCCACAGCTTCCTGGGGCAGCAAATTCCACAGACCTACTACCCTCTGAGTGAAGAAGTCTCTCCTCATCTCAATTTTGAAAGAGCAGCCCCTAATAGGAATGCCAAATTTCAGGTATTGATGATATTTGTTTTCTGCAGTTAACTTATATATTATGCAATATATTCACGAACACTATCCTGCACCCAATGTTCTAAGCCATGTATATAATGTGTTGTGGAGAAGTTCAGCTTGTGTTATATTATGTTTCCACCAAGGCAATACACTGTGTCCTTCTTGTGCAGTGGGTTTCCATCAGTGCTCTATGGCTGCAGACAAGTCAATTATTATTTTAAGAGCCAGAATTGTGGGAAAATTTATATTATAAAACTACCACAGTGATGTCATCCTGCTGAGAACACTTGACAGGAAAGAGAATAGAATGGTGATTGATGGTCTAAACTATATTTCACCACGAAACAGGGATACATGGATCGGAATAGAGACAACAACAACTTTCATTTATATAGCGCCTTTAACATAGTAAAACATCTCAAGGCGCTTCACAGGTGTGTAACCAAAGAAAATTTGACACCGAGCCAAAGAAGGAGACATTAGGACAGGTGACCAAAAGCTTGGTAAAAGAGGTAGGTTTTAAGGAATGTCTTAAAGGAGGCGAGGTGGAGAGGCGGAGAGGTTTAGAGAGCTTGGGGCCTAGACAGTTGACAGCATAGGCCCGCAATGGTTTATTGGTTTTTTGAGACAACCTGGTTTATGAACAAAAAGGTAGGGTGGAGTTTCACTCAGTATTGATAAAGGAGACCATTGGGCTCGTCCTTCCATAATGTGTAACCCTAAGCCCACCCCCATCCCCCAACACACGATTGGACTGTCCCTTGAATGACTTCATAGATTTCGCCTGCTCTGACCTACCTGGAACAGCATCCGGGTTCTGATCATTCTTTGCGTGAAGAAGTGCTTCCTGACATCCTACTCGGACGTGTCTTTTACCGGTTTGTATCTGTGTCCCTTGGCCAGCAGTCCATCTGTTAGTGTTATTGATCTTAGCAACAGCTCCTATTCCTTGGTTATTTAATATAAATGCTTTTAATTCACAAATACTAAATATTCTGATCCACACCCTGGTTTTCTGCAGTATATTATAAGCAACCCCATTAACCCTGGGGCAATATTTTAGCAGTATGTTGCCCCATTGTAGATTGCAGCGTTCAGCATTATGGTACTCAGTAGGCGTGGGCTAACACACGTTTATATAAGACAGTATAAAAAACTTACCGAGTAACATTTACCGTTTGATGTGCTGCCCAGTGACCCAGTGTTGTTAATTCTCGGTCTTGCCTTTAATTACAACGGCACCTTCCCACCTTCAAATTAAGCTTCATAAGTAATTTCGAGCACTGTGGCGAGACGGCCAAGTTATGGGTACACCGAATTAGTTTTAGCCCGCCTGTACTCCCCAGTGAGTACATCTATTAACATTATAATCTCAAACACTGTTTTTTATGTATACACTATTGTCACTAAATCAACTCCTCGGAGTCTACAGAGACAGTGACCCATGGCAATTCAGCGAAAGTGTAATTATCTCTGTGTAACTTGGGATAGATTTAAGAGATTACATTTCAACTAAATCTATATCAATGGTAATTTTACAAGACTCCAGGTGCTAGCCACTAGGAGATGGCGCACTTGCATACCAGCCTGCTTTAGAAACAAGAGGAGCTTGCTGTGTATCGAAGCAAGGGAAATGATGCCCCCTTCAAAACAAAAATTACACATATTTTTCCACAAAATAGGTTTGTATAATGCAAAGTACAACAAAAGCACGCATGCTGAATTAGCATTATACAAAGGACTTTTATAAAATCTCTTCATATTCTCTGACTGCTCAATGTTTAATGGCTAATCGTTAATGACAATCAAAAATAATGGAACCACTGATCGGAATTAGAAGGTGTGAAAAGCTCTAATGGGACGATAGTTCACAAATATAATATCTAAGGAGTGTTTCTATTCATTTTTTTCAAATGTCTGAATTAAAATGGCCTCTTGTGTGTCTGGATCTAAGCCACAATTCTACATTTGTTCTGTATTTTTCCTCTCTCTCTAGAGGTAATTAGAAAGTCTTGCTGTTCTTTTAAACATGGATTGTGGTTCGACAGCTTCACGTGAAGCCACGGCGTCCCAGGTGAGTAAGAATCGTATAAACACTACATTAAAAAATGAATTCAATAGATTGAGATCTTAAACATTCTGCTGTGTATCGACATAATTAATTTTCAAAAGCAAAAAAACCCACACTGCAGGTTGAAAGGGCTGGAAATAATGAGCGACCGTTACATATTTCCATAATAATATTTTTAAAAACTTACTTTACGAGGCAGTTAAGCATTGGCAAGGCTTTTTGGGAGTGCATTACTCTCATTTTAAAAATACATTTGAATGCCTCTGGATTGTCAATAATAATTTAAAAAAAAATAAAGTCACAAAAACAAACAAATAGAATTAGATAATACGAGGACTGGACAATTCGTCATGTTGTGTTGACTAGATAACAAATACTGTGAATCAAGGTCGGAAATATAAAGCAAGAAAACGCCATGCCCGATTTAGCAGCAGAGATTTATCAGTACAAAAAGGGATGTTTTTTAAAAAATAAATAATTGACAGAATATTTGAAATAATTCAAGGAAGGGAAGTAACACGAAGTAAATCGGTCCAATAACAGCGACAAACCGTTTGGAAAACGAACCCATGAGGGAAGGTACAATTTACATTTTATGCGTTTTCATCTGGATGACAACTATTATAAAGTAAATATCGTGAAGATAATTGAAATGATTACTTCTCGCAGTTTTAAAAGTGAGGGGATGTAAACAGAGCGACAGCAATTGCAGAAATCCGTAGCTGTATATAATTTAAATTTACATTATACCGTTGACTTGTTTCTCTCTCCCTCTCTCTCATGCATAATGTCTTCAAAAATCTTCTGCTGTAACAAATTTAGGAGGTTGAACTTGTTACATTATTCATTCTAAGTATTGTTCCCCAGTAATGGTTTGCCTAAAACACGAAGCAGTTGATATAAATGATTTTGGATGTGGCAATTCATTCCACGTTATATAAAAAATGTGTTGAATAATTCGGTGTGAAAATTGGACTTGCTGACCTCCTTTCCTGACGTAACGGGGACTAGTATATTAAAACAAAATAAAAACAATCAGAAGTCGACCAATAGAATCTTAAACCAGCTAATGTTTATATATTTTTTAAAAAGCCATCTGGTAATTGACTTGCTTAAGATCTTCCCTTAATTATGCTTTTAATTAAAGACAATTCAAGGCACTAGACCACATGAAGGGCAATAATTACAAATTACATTACAAAACCAACAGATGTAGGCACTATCTGCTGGGAAAGAAAAAAAAGGTATCTGAATTAAAAATTGACCAAAAAGAAAAGTTAACGATAAATGAGTCCGCGTGCCCAAGTACCTTGAGAATACAGGGGACAATTCATTATGCGCAGTGTACAGAGACTTTAAGTCTTCTGTCATGATTGTTTTCATATTTCTTTGACATATATTGATTCGGAGGCAGCTGCAAGGCTTTGTCACAAGAGAGAAGAGCAGTCAAAATATATTAGCTTGATGGCATAACTTGAACATGAATACCGAAGCCAGAAACATGACAGTCAGACACATGACCAACTCCTGGTCACCCTATAGAAGCGAGGAAGTGGAGAAGAAAACCGTTTTCTTTGTACCGCTACAGGAGGGGGCAGTGCTTTCTTTTTTAAAAAAAACGTTGTGCTACCTTAGCAGCATATCGGTGCAATCGTCTTTAATGGACAGTTTTGTGGGGCTTTTTTGACAGTTTCAAATTGGACCTCATGATATTAGAACCATAGAATCATACAACACAGAAGGAGGCCATTCGGCCCATTGTGCCTGTGCCGACTCTTTGTCCAAGCTATCCCAATTAGTCCCACTCCCCCACTCTTTCCCCATAGCCCTGCAAATATTAGCTTTTGTTGTTTTTTTTACATACAGTTGGTCTTTGCTTTTTTCTCTCTTGAAGAAAGAACATTTTGACTAGCATTTGATTAAACAACGTGAGAGAAACACTTGGAAAGATTGGCCCGTTGCTATATGTCTGCCCATTCCGATACAAACGAGCTTGAAATATGGGTAGTTAGTTCACTGAAAGTACCTACACTTACAGGGCAGAGGAAATAGCTGATATTGTCAGTTACACTAAGAGCGAACGTTTCTGTTAACTACAAATGGTTGCTCTATAGTTCTGTATGTGCATTGCTATATGCAACATGCACTGTCTATAGCGTTTACCTCAATTGCACTACTAGCTATTTGTAAAGCATCTGCTCAAATCTACAGCACAGAATTAACATCGAGCTGTTCCATAGTGCATGAAGAGCAAAGAACACCAGTATGCCTCTGAAAAGTTAAACCTGAGCAATCACTGCCATCCACAATGATGCACCTTGTTCCGAAGTTTACTCTATCTCACAGTTGTTACGAGGCAATGTTGCAAGACAATAATTTGTTTCCTGCGTTTAATGTCAATCTCTGTTGAAATTGCAGTGGCTATTACAAAAAAAAAACAATAGCAGTCCAAAAGATCCGAAGCTCTATAATAATTTGGACTTTCGTTTTATTGCATGCTCGCTTTCTGGAAAGTACTTCACACCATACTGGGGGCTAATAAAGAGATAGATTTTTTCCAGTGGGTTATTTTGTCAGAGTCAAGCTGACACAATAGTGCATGATCTAACTGGCAATGAAATTTCAGTTTGATTGTCACATTGCAGAGGTACTTAGGAGAAAGACAATTTAGAATCCAAAACAAACCTTTTCTAGGAAACAGAAAAATAATCTAATAATGTTAGCCTCTCTGCAGCTCTCGCTTCTGCACTTAATAGCAGAACGTTTGAAGATAGCGCACTGACACAAACTTTGATGCAGTTTTCATCCTTTCACTTCTTCATGAGATAACAAATGTAGACATTTAATTCCGGTATTTTACTTTTAAAAAATTGCGCTTAACTTAATTACGCTTAACATTTTAATTTAATTTATTATAATCAAATCTGGGAGTATTTATTCGTGCAGACACTGGATTTCGTTCCGAAACGTTTGCAGTAGGGATAAAATAGTAAGTCGAGACCTGAAAAATCTTGATACGTGAAATTCGAATTATTGCTATTAGTCAAAACGGAAGAAAAACACGTCTGTTTGACCCAGTTTAAGAGGAACGATAGACTTTGTGCTGAGACACGTCCTTTCGTACTACTCGACAGCAATGAGCTTCTCGTGATATTACAACTAGCACTGTACAATTTCAAATTCATATAGTATCCAAGATTACAATCGTATTTTAATGTTACGCCCCGTGCTTAATGAAAGCATAATTACTCAGATAGCAGCATTCATATAGGTTAAGTATCCCTTAGCTAGCGAAATCCTTAATTGTACTTTCAGTAAGTCATAGGCTAACATCAGAATTGAGATTCAATATAGCAAACCGAAACAGGAGAAAATAATCAAATCTAAGTGTCAGTATTAACAGATAATATTTATTATATATACTGAGATTATCTGTTAATTCTGATACTTTACCTTTTATGTGTGTAAACCATAGATATTTCTAACCGTAGATATATTTTTGAAAGGTTAGTCCAGTGATTCCTTGTTCTCATTTGCTTGGGGATATTTATTTGTTCTCGGCGATATATATATATATATATTAGTTCAAACACATAGGATGTCTTCCAGTTTGAACTGGAGAGAGATAAGTGTATATTGAGTTTTCTTATTCACACAGAATACATGATATACCACACTTTACTTTCTCTCGTGATAGATACATTCAAAACACGTAACCGATTATAAAGCTTCAAGGTAACTCAAAATTGTACTTCATGGTGCTGCTTTCAAGAAACGTTTTTGGCGATTATCGAAATTAATCTGTCATTTCCCGTCGTCAATCAGAATGGCTGCTAAATTTTCTCAAAGTACAAACTGAAAGAACCAAAGACAAACACCAAAATGACGAGCCATCTGTTATTGGCTCACTTTACAGGAAAAATGACCCTTTTAAGTGCCGCATTACGTTTAATAGGAAGCAAATACTAGTCTTTACTTTGGAGCTGAAATAAGTAGTGGGATATCAGAAATGGAGAGAAAAAACAGTTTCGATTGCACTACAGAGCAAATGTTAGCGTTTCCAGCGTTTCGATATTAATTTACGTGTCATTTCAAAGAATATCGACTGTAAGCAAAAAGAGACGAGATATTACTTATTAACGCACGTTAAGTTTACTAAATAAATCTATACAATTAGCACGAACACGAGTTTTACATACCGTCCGGGTACTCTGTAGTATTTATTGAAATTCAGTCATATAAGAGAATGACAAGCAAATAAAAAGTTATGATCTTGGGATTTGAACTGTTGCTGCACTAAATAAACTAGTTACTCTGACTATTCAAACCATTATAACGTAACAATAATCTTTAACGCTGTATTTGTACTATCCTACTGTGGCCATGGTTCATGCAGATTTGCTTTATACTAGATATTAATCTAGTAATGACTTTATAACGCTATCTACAAGTGTTATTAAATCAGCCTTAGTTTAAACGGTGAAAGGGATGCGATTGTAGCTCATAAAAATGAAGCAATCTCGAGACCAACATCAAACTCGAGCTGTATAATCTGCCATTAAAAGAACACACTTGCCACGCTATTGCTTTTTCAGACGTATAATGTGTATCAGAGCTTCCAGAACTCTATAGATTCTGGCTCACAACAGCACAAACTTATCAAGGATAAATCTACACGTGAACTGCTTGCTAAGGATCTATTTTCGATGCTCAAAAGATGGGAAAGATTTGCAAGGAAACTAAAAAAAAACGCTTTTTACTAAAACCGAAGGGGATGGTTTAGCACAGGAGAGTCTATCTGTGATAATTGTTGCTGTCCAAAAAAAGAACAGGTCCCTCGCGCACACATTTCAACTTGTGTATTCTCTGCAACACAGCTTAAAAAAAGATCTAGTGAATTTCTAGTTAATATACAGAAATGTGAGCTGTAATAACCCAAAATAAAAAGTTAAACTGCCTGGAGAAAATAAAAACGCAAAATATACTTTTGCTGTAATGTGTTGCGAGCTGTGTTTAAATTTCAAACCCTAATTTTAATGAGGAAATCTGTGTTTACACGAAATGTGCATCGGCTAACTGGCCTGGCAAGGTGTGTTTCATGGAGTTTCCATGGCATAAAATTAGTTTGTGATTGGTGGGGGGGGGGGGGGGGGCGAGGGAACAAATGATCCCAATTATCAGCGAGCCCACTGGGCTCATTAACATCTTGAGTGTGGACGGATCGTTCTGGTCGCCCCCTCCCCTCTCACCCACTGACACTTAGTGGCTGCAAACTGTACACCTCTTTGGAATGTACAATTTATTTAATCGCCCCCCGCCCCCACCACCATCATCACCACCACTCCACCCCAGACAATAAAACATTGGTTCCGGAATTGGTATTTAATTGATTTGAGTAAACCCCAGTAACATAATTAACCCTCTCTCCCGTGCCCGTTTTTATATTTTGTCATTCATATGTATAATCTTTTATACTTTAGGAATGTGGTGACTTCCTCTTTGTTTGCAGAGTTGCTCATATGTAGTGAACCAGGAGCTGCAGCGGAGACCCAACACAAGTCTCTGAGCACAGTGGAGGGAGAGGCAGGTACTGCAGACTTAAGTAAACTACAAGACTTTTTTTTAGCGTTGACTGCATTCTGAGAACCAATCCCTCTTTTGCTTAACTCCCCCCCGCCCCATGTAACATGTTTCACAAAAGTTCCTACGGCCGTTTTGATGCACAATACATTCCCCAGGACAATCACAGGGCGAAAGAATGGTCCTTGTTGGAGAGAGGGGAGCGTTGAAGTTACGCAAACGTTAGGCTGCGAGCCATGTCCTCTCTCTCTCACGTCTTCTGTTCTGAGTGTAGTTAACAGATGGCAAAGGCAGTCACCGACAATCCTGAACACATTGTGACTTGCAACTGAGAGTGAAATATTCAGTGGCATTTAAATTAAATAGACTCTAATGCTTCAGTAATACTAATTACGTTTTCATTCAACCTTCGCTCAATAAATCAACATTTAAAGATGGGATGATACTTCATTGGTAAAAAGGGGGCCATTCTGCCCTTTGTAAATCGATGCAAACAATGCATCCATTCTTACACACGAAAAAAAACATGATGAGACCTTCAAACATCTGTGCAGCTCGCCACTTGAAGGAACGCCAGCCGGGAGAACACTCGCCTCCCCTTCTAATTCGCCAGTGTAACCAGATTTTTTATTACAATGTGAACTTTAAGAGCAAGAAAGAAAAAAACCCTAAAAATCCTGAATCCAGTTTCCCGAACAGAAAAGGTTTAGATTTATTTTCACGCCACTCGTTGTGATCTCTCTTGTCAAGTACCATTCTGACTGGCGAATTTGTTACCGACTTCTGTTTCCAGAAGAAAAGGCCTGAAGTATTTCAAACCCATGCCACGTTGTGTTGGAAGCCACTATACAACGGGCCGCAGCCACACAATTTTTTTCTCTCTCTCTGAAAGCCACAGGGAAATGGACTCTATGCTTGACTAACAACAGTTTTTTTTTCTCTTCCCGCTATACATATGTAAAGGAACGCCAATAAAACGCACGGATAAAGGCTTTCGCTGCTAGGAAATCTCGGCCAGACAAAAACCTCCACTTGTGATTCTTCAAAGCTCCCCCAAAGCTACCAGTTTACCAAAGAACTTCACAGTCAATACCTCTGATTGGAAAATAAATAGCTTGTGGATAAAAAAAACCAGCCCCATTGTTACGCTGTGAATGCAGGTTTACATACAACAGTTTTGCTTGGGTAGAGAGAGAGTCTGCTGGGATAGGAAGGAGAATCGACCTGGAGTGAAATAAGTTGCACTGTTTCGAAATAGAAATGAAATAACGGATAACTTTTCCCTTTTAAAAAAAATGTGCTCTACTTAGCCTTGATGTAAACACAATACAACACGTTGCCCGTTATTGAAAGTTTAGGCAGTGTTGCTACTGACCGCTGAAACTATTCTAAACAAGACCTTAAAAACAGGTAATATCTCAAGCAGATCGAATTAACTTTTACTGCACTTTTTCGATAGCAATAAGCAAATGGAGTTACTAAGAAGCAGTAATTTCAGAGCACTAAAGTTACATCATACTTCACTTTGCAGCAATGGAACAATTGCACAGACATATTACTGTTGCTGCGGGGCTCAGAAATTCTGACCATCCTGTCCCCACTTGATAATCTTAACAGAGATTAATGTCGAATACACACTAGGCGTTATCTTTCTTGAAAGATTTTCAATGGAAATTTTGAACACATTCTTAACACCCTACATCCCAAATCTTCATTGCGTTGCATTAAAATGTAAAATACAAATTAGTTAATTGCACTTGCAGATTTGCGTTTTTTCTGATAAAAATGAAACTGGAAATTAAAAGTGTAAGATCCTAAATGTAAAAGTTCACTCGCGCACTAAACAACCTTCCAGCACTGGAAAGTCCGTTGCCTTGCTAATGAACACCGTTAATGAGTTAATCCTTAATTCATCCCTGACATTGAACAGGACCAAATTAAACCATTTTGTCTGTCACACTGAGATTTTTTTTGCCAACCAGCAAAGATAACAACTCCAGGCAGATTATAAGACAATTTAATTGGTATCCTGTAAAAGACATCACCCCCGTTTTAATGTGATTTCAAAGCCAAGGATAGAATTGTTTAACTCGGCCACATGCAATTTATAGTTCTTTTTAACACTGTCTTTATTGGTGCAGTCAGGGCCATTTCCACAGCTGCAGCCTGGACGCTAATTGAATCTAAAGAGAGTTGCAGTTTGGTATTTGCATCTTCAGACTCTTTTTTGCCATTAATTCATACAAGTAGTTCTAACAATATACGGGTCAAGGTCTCTGGTGGTTCTTCAAGTCCGTTTAGTTAAAGACATGCTCATTGAAGTACACCTGTCATTGAACTCCATTGAGTTGTGGACAGACTCCTCCTTCTAAAAGCCCGGCCAAACGATTAGCACAATTTAAACTATAGTTTTTTTTTTGCAAATCTGGTAATTCAATCCAATCACTCCGGTGGTCGAGCAGTGGACACGTTGCTTGGCGAGGAACGATCGAGACGCCCTCTAGCGGTTCATTATCTCGCTCACATACAATTTTTGGTCATGTATAAATAGCTCTTAATTAGCATATTAAAAAGTTAGAGGAAATTGCACTGCATCGCAGATAAACTAGGAAAAACAAACCATCAGATTGCAAAGAAGAAAATTACATTGCTGTAAAACCGAAGTTATTTCTCTCTAAATTTACAAATGGTAAAATTCCAATATATACAATAACTATTTCATGTATTTCAATATTGCGTTTTATTCTTTGAAAACAATAAACGCTCAATTTAGTATTAACGCGTGTTTGTTTCAGTTACACTTAACAAGACCAGACATCATTCATGTACTGTAATAGGTTCAGCATCGTTGAATCGTGAAACACTCCCGACAGCGTTACTTTGATCTTATAATATTCCATGAATCCGAATACATTATTTAATCGAGAAAATCGCTATCTTGTGACAATTGACAATTCCAATCTGTCGATTCCACTGAAAAGCTTCCAATTTCTGCTTTCGTTTCGTTTATTGACTCTTAACAGGTCTGTTCGTGGTCATTAATTAATTCAACGTGTAACTCTTGCATAGAACACGCCAACCGTTGCTTATTTACATTATTTTGGTTCAAGGCTTTCTAAATAAATACGAAGATGATTTTACTTTTCTTGGCATCTTGTTTCGAAGCTGTGGAGTGTGTGCGCGGTTATGACTGCACCAGTGTCTAGATGTGTTGAAATTACACTTTAGTGCTGTTTCGCTGCGTTTTTGTTGAAATTTCAATATTTATTTAGCAAAATAAGAAGTTAGGAGGGGTGAAAAAAATACTCTTTAAAAAATACAGGTCTGACCGAAACATTAGGGTTGAACTGCTTTCGATGGTCACAGTAACCGCTGACAAAACTGTTACTAAATGCAGATGAACAAGGGAAAAGGGCGCATCGTGTCTTAATGAACGTAATATATGGCAGTAATATGGGCTAAGCGTGCAAATTTTCATTATTAAAAGAAAGCAAAATGGTTGGGTCATTTATTAATGATTAATATTTTAGCTTGGTTGCATAGAAATGGCGATGTCTTGAATCGCACAGTTAGACCGTCCTAACCACGCCAGCAGCTAAATGGACATTAAATTGTTCTACACGCACAATTGCGACATAATAATCTGCCACTAGGAAATTTCTGAAGGTCTCTATAAATTTACGCTGCTCTCAAGTGAAAATTAATCACGAACATTAGTTCTTAATTGAGCTATTTCAGCCAGGAAGACATTGAAGAATTGTTTTTTTAAAAAATTATTAGACATTCGGGTAGAAAGGATTCAGTTATCAACCTTCCGCTGGTGTAGATGAAGCTGAGAATCTTTGCAGTCGTTTGCATTAATTCCGGCGGTGGTACCGGTGAGTTACGCCATTATTCCGCTGTTCAGGGTATTCCGTATCTATCACAGGTCAAACTTTCTGCCCGAGACTAAGTCAGTAAAGATGTTCCCTCTCCCTCCCCCAACACCTCCAGCTCACAGAACATTAGCACCCCCCATTGGTCATCGAATAGCTCTTAAAAATACAGCGTTCAAAAAGTGAAGCACCCAGCAAATTTAACTCCCAACAACATGTGAAGCTTTTTAAAATGTGGCATTCGGTCATGGCGGGAATACTACCTAAACTCCAAGTAGAGAGGGTGCCTTTCTTTTTGTTCACTTAAGTGCTCTTCACAGTCTGATGTGAATTGTGCCAGTTACATTTATGTGGTAGCAGATTATTCCACTGTATTCTATTAGCTTCCAAAAGTGGCAATATGTAACGACATTTATCACAAAATAATTAGCCGTGCTTTAAAAAAAAATATTGCTTCTTGGGATGCAAACATCGCAGGCAAGGCCAGTATTTATCGGCCATCCCTAGTTGCCCTTGAGAAGGTGGTGGTGGGTCTTCTTCTTGAACTTGTAGTCCATGTGGTGAAGGTGCTCCCAACCTACTGTTAAGTAGGGAGTTCCACGATTTTGATCGAGTTAATTGACACAAAATGATCGGGAGCTCATAGGCTGCAAAATTATGTTTGGAGCACCGACTTCTCGATTTATTGCTTTATTTACCTACTAATTTTCTGTTCAGCCTGAAGTGATGCATTCTAGATTCCCAACTGCATTTAGTTAAATGCAAGGCGTTTAGTTTCTTTTTCTCCAAATGATGTTTTTTGATATAATTAAATACATTTGAGAGACACATTACTTAAATGTGGCAGGCAGTGCATTCAGATTTGGTCTGTGTGATGTTCTATCTATATTGAGTGGGAATAAAACTCAGCTACCTGATTGCTTGGTTTGGACTTCAAATATCCAATTAAATCATATGAACTGTATATCCAACTAATTGACCCTGTTTCAGCTCCACACTTTCTCACACATTCTAGTAAGAACTGTACACATCAAAAGTGTGGAAAGCTCATGTCAAACCTTGGATAGCTTTAGGTAGTAAACTCCTTCAGAGTTGAAGAGGCTGTTCCTCATACAACATGCAGTTAACTCTGTGAAAATGACTAGTTCTAGATAAATAGAATGCTTGGAAAACATTCTACTTGGATAGAACCAAAATCACAGAAAGAGACACAAATGTTTCTGAAAACGTTGAATAATGTAAATTTAACTATTTATTTTTGGATAATTCTTTAATCAACTTTGGATTTATTGTGTGGTGTCATTTTATTTGGTAGTGCAAATAATTCCAGAAAGAATAAAAAGAATCAGGGACTGAATACTTATTATGACAATTGAATCTCGGATTGTATTAGATTGGATCTTAAATATCCACTGTGAAATGTATATTTAGAACATAGGAATTGTTTGTTGATAAAAGACCAGGGTCCGTCCAGTTCACCTTCTATCATCCTGGTAGTTGTATGATACAACAATAATGGAGCTGTTGTCTAATCGTAGCAATCAATCGCGATCAATTAGTCTACAACTGGTGTAGACATTAGAAATGGTGCAGTAGTTTGTTTCTATAATACGTGTAGATTTGAAATAGCACTGTGTTAATAGACAGTACAGCTATTACATTGAAGACTGTTTTCAAGGGCTCCTTATGAGGATATTATGAGTTAAACATTACCTTCCTGTTAGGACTGATTAAACAGATGAAGCCTCCTCTAAATGAAATCATATTAAGCCAATGATACACAGAGTCAGTAGCTGTGAATATCTGGCAGTAAGTTCAGATGTTGGTTGTAAGCTTTGGAGCTTTCCTTGACTAGTCCTTGCTTTTCCATCTGGTTTATTTCCCAGTGTTCTAGCTTTTCAGTCTTCTTCTGATTTGATGTGATGGTAGGTGTGGGGTGCAAAGCACAACTGGCTGCACCCAAGTTATGCTGCAAGTTGCAAATCGCACCCTAACTGCTAGGGGAGGGCTCTCCCTTAGGGAAGGAAACCTGCTGCCCTTACCCGGTCTGGCCTATATGTGACTCCAGTCCCACATCTACGTGGTTGACTCTAAACTGCACTCTCAAGTGGCCTAACAAGCCACTCAGTTGTATCAATCTGCTACAAAGACAGCAGCAGTTCAAGAAGACAACTCACCATCACTTTCTCAAGGCAACTAAGGATTAGTAATAAATGCCAGCCTTGCCCACATCCTGAGAATGAATAAAAAATATATGCTTGCATGCATTAGGAGTTCTGTTTGTTGGCAGGTACATTTTTAATGTTTTGAGAGCCTGATTGGGAGCATCTGCTTTCTCGAAGCATAAATATAGTCTGCTTAGGTTTGTAAAATATCTAAGAAGTCCAATTGACCACTTGGGGATATTTTAAACCTGGCTTGATGGTGCATGGATGTTATACTCCACATGGTGCCAAGTCCAAGCCATGTGACATGGCTTCCCCAAGGCAGTCTCACACTGCTGCACTCTGGAGTCAGATCAGGTTTTGACTCCAGAATTACACTGTCCCTTTTGTCTCACCGTGAAGCAGAAATTGCTTTGCCCCATTGCTAAAGTGACAGTATAACTGCAGCTTTACACACTGCTCACAACTAATACAACAGTATTGTACTGCAGGCCCTTTCCTGCATTTTTGCAACATTTATTATTGTGAATTGATTGGCTCACCAGAGTAATGTGATTTTTTGCTGCAATCGCAGTGCTGTGGCACCAATTCATTTAATGCTAACAATCTCCTGATATATGTATTTCCTTCTGTGAATGATTACTTCTGCTTATTAACCTTTCTAGATGTGAACAAGCGTCTGTCTTTTATTAATAACACGGCCAATTGATTATCATCTTTTATCCATTAGTTTTGGTTAGGGCTAAAAAGCATTGGATGGTTTGTGTACATTCAGATTTGGAATACTTTATAGAGGCTAAATAAGAGATGATCAATAAGGTTGTATTGCCAGCAGCTTTGCTAGAGATCTCAGCTTCCATATGAATGTATATGAATTAGTTTTGTAGTGGTTTAGTCGACATAACAATCCATTAAGTACTTATGGGATGGCAAAGTAAAACCTGCAAATTCAAATAAGCAACTTTCCAAGAAAATAAGGGAAAGAAAAACTGATGTGGAAATTTTTCTTCTACATGGCTCACTTAAGGAAAACATTGACACACAGTACAATGTTTGTCCTTCAATATCGAACAAGACAGCCAGAATGTCATCTCACTCTTTTGCTGGGAGTTCTTCAATGACTGATGAGACCTATTTTTTCTCGGAATGAGTGACTGCAGATTGCACAGTGGATCCCGGACACATCAGGTTGGGGATCTTGATTTCTCAGGCGAGACTTCCTCAGCTGAAGTTTACATTCAGCATCAGCAGTGCGACAGGCCTCACAGTAGGAGGTGCTTTCATGGATGGTTTTTCGCCGTGCTTTATTATCTTGAGCAATTCTATAATTACATGAGATATAGTCAAGTATAACCTCTGCAATGACTACCTAGCCAGCTCAAAATGTGCAGCTTTTTTGCCCAACTTCCAACTTGAGGTGGGTTTGAGTCATTTGGTTAGAATCTTTTTCTCAGAACTCATTTGCAGATTATTACAGCATTAATCTCTCTATGGTATGAATGACTGCATAATACAATGCAAATTTGGCCACTTTATCTGCTCAGAAATGGGGTAATGTCAGAAGACAAAATTCACATTTAACCTATTTTCATTCAAAAAATTCAAACCTACAAAGTTTCATGGTTGCCAGCCTTATGAAGAATGTAATCTGAGTACCTGCAGTTATCATCAATAGAGTCCCCAGTAATCTGCTGAATAATACACGTACACTTAAGTATCTGTACTGGTCAGTAAGTTGGTCTTGCGTGTTGAAACCTCAGTATGGTACACAGCAGAATGGAGGGGTGGGCTTTGCAATCTCCCAAACACCACACGGTGAGAAATTCTGAGCAACTTTTCATGCACCTACTATCACCTGGGTTCACTGAAATATTGACAGAGTCCTACAGTTTGGGAGCAGGATCCCCCTGTATCGGGTTAGGATTGGCTCATGGAATGGGGAAGGGGAGATTGAACCTTGATAAAAGTGGAAGTCTCACATTTAGAAAAATAAACACTACCACAGAATCAGACGATGCTATTCGTCAAATCAGATGTAAAATGAAACCTGGCGTTAAGCACTTAAACCCGTATCACACTACATTCACCTCTCCAATTCTACCGCTAAAGTTACCAGATCAAAAGCATTCATTATAAATGGCAAATACTGAAAATCTCATTGGAAGGCCCAACCATCTTGAGCTTACTTCAACTCACTTGTGCCATTCATTTTTATTTTCTTGTAAAACTTCATCTTCATTTCCACACCACACTACTATTTGAAGAATTGGAAGGACTTCTCTAGGTGTCCTGGCCAGCACTCTCTTCTCAACCAATGCCATCTAAAAAAAACAGATTAACTGCTATTTGTGGGATCTTGCTGTCCACAAAATGGCTGCTGAACAACCAGTCAGTGCAATTGGAAGTAATTAATTGTATGTGAAGCATTTTGAAATGTTTCTGAGAGGTAAGGCACAAGATGACAAGCAGCTGCACTTATGTACTCAACTCACTCTCAAGACGTACTTCTGTTCTCCAGTAAGGACCAGATGTTGGTAACTGACTGGATAACTCATACTCACTATATTATACAAAATGAGAAACACCAGTTTCTACAGTCAATAGAACTAGACCTGTACAGAGGTCTTTCATCAATCATTCCAGCTTTTACTCTTCTTGTTCCTGGTATAATTTGTAACCACTGGATTGCAATTATTGCCTTGTAACTTACTGCTCAATACAGCTATTTATTTTTCCATATGTTGTCGTTACTAAGGCTCTTGTTATGCATTATTCGCAGCAGCCGAAAAACACAGGTACAATTATCCAGAAAATTAACAAAAGGCATTTTCAGTCAAGTTGCTCCTTTTGGAGGGATTAGTTTTAAACAGAATTGTAACAATTTTAAGTTGGAGAAAAATGACACTTTGAACTAAAGCTTCTTTCCCTAAGTTGATAGGCATTAGAGTCATGTGACTACCTATATCGCAAATATTAGCTAGAAGTATATATCAACTCACATGAAGGTGGCAAAGAAACTTAAAACCTTGAGACTAGGGTGCAATTTTCAGACTTTCACTGCATTGCTAGAAGATATGTAAACAGATGAGGAAGTAGACAAACTTACATTAAAAATATATGTTGGCTTTGAAATGTTCTGTTTTTTATCTTTCCATTTGCTAGCATTGTGCCAATGGCTAGACTTGGCTTGGTATTATTCCTTCTAATGGATGCATATAGAATTCTGAAATTATCCATGTTTAATGATTTTATATTTTTGTGTGAATTCAAAGCATACAGACATGCTCCTAATTGCAAGGATCAACAATTATAATTGCTATTACTCTGATATGGTGCCAAGGATTTAACAATTTTGGTTGGCTGTTACTGTATTCTACAATCGAGCATCACAGTTTATAAAGCACAGTGCATAGCAGCACAGAGTGTATAAAGCACAATGTATAACAGCACAGTGTATAAAGCACAGTGTATAACAGCACAGATTGTATAAAGCACAGTGTATAACAGCACAGTGTATAAAGCACAATGTATAACAGCACAGCGTATAACAGCACAGTGTATAACAGCACTGTGAATAAAACACAGTGTGTATAAAGCAGAGTGTATAAAGCACAGAGTATAAAAGCACAATGTATAAAGCACAGTGTATAACAGCACAGAGTGTATAAAGCACAGAGTGTATAAAGCACAGTGTATAAGCAGCTCCATTATGTCTGTCCTGATGCATTGTGTTTGTGGACATTTCAGAGTATCTATGCAGCATTTGTCTTTCTTTTCTTTATTGAACAGAATTTTTTGCATGCAGTGCAAACTGGAGTTGTTCTCCTTAGAGAAGAGAAAGATAAGGGGAAATTTGATAGAGGTGTTCAAAATCATGAAGGGTTTTGGTAGAGTAAATAAGGAGAAACTGTTTCTAGTGGCAGTAACTGGGGTTGGTAACCAGAGGACACAGATTTAGGGTAATTGGCAAAAGAACCGACGACATGCGGAAAAAAAATTTACGCAGCGAGTTGTTGTGATCTCGAGTACACCCTGAAAGGGTGGTGGAAGCAGATTCAATAATAACTTTCAAAAGGGAATTGGATAAATACCTGAAAGGGAAAAATTTGCAGGGCTATGGGGAAAGATCAGGGGAGTGGGACGAATTGGATAGCTCTTTCAAAGAGCCGGCACAGGCTCGATGGGCCGAATGGCCTCCTTCTGTAATGTATCATTCTATGATTCTATGGTTCTAGTGCGTGCTGTGTTGTTTCTTGTTTTGCTATCGATATTGATAGAACAAGCAGCTAGACCTACAAAGCTCTACCCTGTATTGGGAGTGACATATTCAAGCCACACAAAGAAAGAAAGAACATACTTTTATATAACACCTTTCAGGATGTCCCAAACTGCTTTACAATCCATTAAGTACTTTTGAAGTGTAGTCACTGTTGTAATGTAAGAAACGCAGCAGCCGATTGGCGCACAGCAAGCTCCCACAAATAGCAATGTGATAATGACCAGATAATCTGTTTTAGTGATGTTGGTTGAGGGATAAATATTGGCCAGGACACCGGGGAGAACTGCTCTGCTCTTCTTCGAATAGTGCCATAGGATCTTTTACATCCACCTGAGAGGACAGACTCAGGACAGAGTGAGCGCTATCCATTATGTTGGTTGTGTACCACGATTGGAAAGGAACTGTTTGTTTTTCACTTTAAGAGTCAGGTACTTGAAAAGAACGATGTTATTGACGGCATTTTATGTCAGCTGACTCAGCTGGTAGCGTTCTTACCTCTGGGTCAGCAGATTATGGGTTTCAGCCCTAAGTTATGAGTTTACGGTCATAATGTAAGTTGACTTTCTAGTGCAGTACTGAGGGAGGTTGCGTTGTTGGAGGTGCCATCCTTTGGACAAGACTTTAATTCTGTGACCTTTTTGCCTGCTAAAGAAAGAGCGAGCTTGCATTTATATAGTGCATTTCATGACCTCATGATGTCCCAAAGTGCTTTACAGCCAAGGAAGTACTTTTTGAAGTGTAGTCACTGTTGTAATGTAGGAAACGCAGCAGCCAATTTGCGCACAGCAAGGTCCCGCAAACAGCACAGTGATAATGACCAGATAATCTGTTTTATTTAGCGATGTTGGTTGAGGGATAAATATTGGCCAGGGCATCGGGAGAAGTCCCCTGCTCTTCTTCGAAATAGTGCAATGGGATCTTTTACATCCACCTGAGAGGGTAGACAGGCCCTTGGTTTAACGTCTCATCCGAAAGACAGATGGTGGTTTAGCAGGATGTTAAAGATCTCATGCTACTATTTGAAGAATGGTGAGGACAACTCTAAGTTTCCTAGCCAACATTCATTTCTCAACCAATACCATCTAAAAAAGAAACAGATTAACTGCTGTTTGTGGGATCTTGCTGTACACAAAATGGCTGCTGAATAGCCAGTCAGTACAATTGAAAGTAATTAATTGTATGTGAAGCATTTTCAAATGTTTCTGAGAGATAAGGTATAATTGTTTAGTTTCTTTTTTAAATGCTTGAAATGTCTCTTGGATATTATTATATTGACTGAGAAATCAAAAATTGTTTCAATAGTACAAGCTAATAAGGAGCATATCATTCAAACTGTTTCCTTTCTTATGGGATGAAAAATAAACTTCTGAAATAGATATTTTTACAGCTTAAAACTGTGTGTTGCAGAATAATAAAGGAACACAAATGGAACTTCTAAATTTAGCCTAACCATTGAAATTAAATTTAATTATACTAAATATTCCAGTTCTTTATCATACAGGTGAATATTATTATTTTAAAACTATAAAGATTCAATACAGTTTTAATTTTGGTGCATAGATATTTAAAACATTCCTAATCACGGCCAAATTAAAATGGAATATTTCTATTATTAGAGAACTTGTGACTAGTTTCCGGCTGTAATATTTGTACAGGATCTAACTACACAGCATTACAGATACATGTTTTCTCAAATGCCAGACCAGGTTGAGAGTTGATAGATGCCCATTATCGTTATAACAGGCACGAGTGTTCCTATTTACAGGAACTGGTCCAACATTCACCATTGACGAAACTGTTCAATGTGAAACATGTCCTGCTTGACAGGTCACAGTTGTGTCTAACCCCAGGAGTACTGGGGGGGTTTTGTTTAACAACCAGGAAGTTCCATGTCAATGCCATTAGGCCTTTTATTGAGGGAATCAAACTGATTAACCAAGGTATAATGGCCCAGAATTTGCGGTAGCAGGGCAACGAACAGTGCCCACCATTAGTTAGACTAGCCCTTGCCCATTTAATCTCCATAATATTTTGCGCCTCAAGTTGCTGGAAGTGCAAGCTGATAACAGTGCAGCGAGGAAGGGAAACCGGGCATCTGGGACCTGTGTGAACAGGACAAGCAACTGTGTATCTCCTTAACCGATCAGATTGAAGGATTGTGAAATTAACAGCGCAAGGACTGAGAAGGAAGTGTAAATTAGAGTGAGTGAATTCAATGTTAAATCAGGTACAGAAAGAGAAATAAAAAGAGGGAAAGAAAGATTGGATTAAGAGAGAGAAAAAAAGAGACAGGAAGGAAAAGTAAAAAAAAGCATTTTAATTAAAAAAAAATTTAAAATCTCTAACAACAATTAAAACCTGAAGGAATGAAACTCTACACTTGTAATAGTTAATTTTCAGTGTCAGAAAGGTTGACTGTCAGTAATTAACACTTATCATGTCATTAAAAGGGTACTTAGACTGAAATGGACAAGATTTAACTTTACGCGGCGAGTTTAGTTTGTATTTACTGTGCAAATACAGGAACTTCATGCCGTTCAATGTATTTCAATGGTGAGGCAGACAACGAGATGCCGTTTTCGGGAAGCTAACGGCGGAATGGCGCATCTCAGACAGCAACTTTTGGATTTCCGTGTTTAACCGCGCATCTGTCTCTCGCCTGAAGTTGCTGTAGCATTTGCGCATAAATAATGGCGAGCCCCATTAGCCTCACTGTTATTTTAACAGCAAATTCTGGGCCAATATGTGGTAGTTTTGTCTGAATATAAAAAATTTAAATCATATATAATCTTTAAAATATTGCATGCTAGAAAACATGGCAGTTATGTACAAAGACCCTAACTGTAGTGTTTTTGGTGGAATTGCACAGAATAAATTCACCCCAGAAAGTTATTTGCTTTTGGTAAAATCTGCCAAATATCTAAAATGTGCATAAAACTGCTGAATCCATCTCCTCACCTGGATTTTTGTCCAGTGAAATACCCAGGTAAACAGGAAAGTAATATGTGTAACTAAAAATCATAATTAAAATAATCCGAGAAATTCAATTTAATTACAGACTATTGATCACCTTTTGCTTATGTGTGGAATCCATACAATGCAGCTCAGTAAAACAATAAAAGCATAGATGCATTTAAGGGGAAGCTAGACAAGTATATGAGTGAGAAAGGAATAGAAGGATATGTTGATTGGGTTAGATGAAGTAAACAGAGTGGGAGGAGGCTCGTGTGGAGCATAAACACTAGCATGCTGTTGGGCCAAATGGCCTGTTTCTGTGCTGTAAATTCTATGTAATCCTATGTAAAAATTGAATCAAAGCAGGTAGATAGACAGATAGATAGATAGATAGATAGATAGACACATAAATAGATAGATAGAAACAAAAGGTAGAATACAGCTGAATTGTGATAGATGCATAGTTTGTCAAGATAAAAATAGCTGGTTTGTAAATCCTGGTGCTACAATCCATGTAAACATTTATTCAGCAGTTCGACCCAAACAGAGACAACAGAAAGTGCTTGACATTATTTTAGATGAAATTGGTTTCTGTAACATTCTACTTTCTCCAGATAAAATTTGGCAGAGGATTTGCTAAATTTAAATGCTTAGAATGCAATATAAAATGAGGCTATTCGGAAATGTTTAATGTTTGGATCTAGTTTTGCATTTAAGTTCATTGCTTGAATTAGGAATTTATTGGAAAGATTTTTTGTTGTACATATGAATTCACGATTTGAATCAGAAATGTGCATGGTACAGATATGGAATTAAAATATTTTATTTATGATATTTCTGAGGTGTATATGGCCCCTTTTTTGTTTTGCAAGCTAATAGCTGTGCTCAACAGCATACTAACCAAAGCAATTTAGGTTCACACTTATTTGCAATGTACTTTGATTATCCATAATTCTTTTTATAAAGTCAAATATATCTCTTATACTTTCTAAAAAAAGTAAGTTAGAAGAGATGTCTTCACATGGAGTTATTAATACATGGGCGTGCTTTACCACAAATTGTTATTGAGGAAAAAACTATAACATGGGCATTGGATAAGTATTTGAAAGGGAAGGATATAAAAAGCTATGGGAAAAGGACATTGAAGTGGGATTAGAGTAGATAACTCCAATTGAAGAGTTAGCATTGGTGCAGGACTCCTTCTGTGCTGTTGTTATTTTTTTTAAGGTTTCCATGCTCCCACACAAGATCAATGATCTGACTTGCAAGTTATACTGACCTTTAGGAGTGATGTGCACTCGATCAGACTAAATTTCTTCTGAGCGGCTGAGACTTTCTATTGAACAATTTGGGCCTGTATGCATTTGTGGAACCATATGCAGGTGATAAAACAGCGGAGGAGTATATACATCCCATGGTCTGAATCAAGCCTGATGGACATTTTGGGAGTGATTTTAATCCCCAAGAACGGGTGGGTTGGGGGCGGGTGGGAGTTGAAAATAGTTGTTTTTTGGGTTGCGACTGCAACCTGGCTTTCTTTCTGGGTTTAACGTCGGCGTATTGGTTCCCACTGGGAATGCAAAGTCCGAAAATGTTGCGTTTGCGATCCAAAAAACAACTATTTTCAACTCCCACCCGCCCCCAACCCACCCTTTCTTGGGGTTTAAAATCACCCCCTTTGTAGTGGTTCCACAAATGCATACAGGCCCAAATTGTTCAATAGAAAGTCTCAGCCGCTCAGAAGAAATTTAGTCTGATCGAGTGCACATCACTCCTAAAGGTCAGTATAACTTGCAAGTCAGATCATTGATCTTGTGTGGGAGCATGGAAACCTTAAAAAAAATAACAACAGCACAGAAGGAGTCCTGCACCAATGCTAACTCTTCAATTGGAGTTATCTACTCTAATCCCACTTCAATGTCCTTTTCCCATAGCTTTTTATATCCTTCCCTTTCAAATACTTATCCAATGCCCATGTTATAGTTTTTTCCTCAATAACAATTTGTGGTAAAGCACGCCCATGTATTAATAACTCCATGTGAAGACATCTCTTCTAACTTACTTCCCCTTTGTTAATGATTTGTCAACCAGTAGACACAATCTTTCCCTCTCACAACATTTCATAATTTGAAAGCCTCTATTAGATTCATCCTTAACCCTCTCCACTCCTCCACTCTGTTAAGAATCCTACCATTTAGGGTACACCTTATTTTGTAGTTCATTTTCCTAAAATGTACAAGTTATCATTTCTCTGTATTGAATTGCATCTGCCAACTATCAGCCCACCTGCAATCTCCTGCATTGTTTCTCACAGTTGGCCACCCCCTCCAATTTATTACCATCATCCAGCTTCAACATCATTCCACTTGTGCTTATATACATAGAAAACAAAGCAAAAACCCATGGGGCACACTGCTCCCCACAACCTGCCAATACAAATCTATCCATATATCTCTGCTCTCTCCTTTCTGTCCTCTAGTTATCTCTCAGTTCATGCAGCTCCATTGCCATTTATAATATGAGCCTTAGTTTATATGGTATCTTATCAAGTGGCTTCTGAAAATTCATATATACAGCGTCCTTCTAATCCCTTTACCTATTTGCACTGTGATTGCCTTGAAAAATTTGATTAGTCGTGCAGGACCTGCCCGTAACAAATCCTTCTTGATTGTCCCCAATTAGCCCATGACTTTCAAAATGTTCATGAATTTCATCCAGTATTATTAACCCTAGAAGTTTACACACATCTGATGTAGCCTAGCCTAGAATTTCCTGGCTTATTCTTTTTCCCTTTCTCAAACAGGAGTGTCATTTTTGTCACCCTCCAGGCCTTTGGCACAATTCCCATTTGGAGAATTTTGGTTAGTCCCTTTCTTGTCTCCTCCACAACCTCCCTCAGTATTCTGGGATGTGTACCATCTGGGTCTGGAGACTTATTGATTTTTAGCACCATTCTCTTTTTTCATACCTCACCAGGTACTCCACTTTCACCTTCCTCTGTAAAAAACCTGAGGAGAAATACTTATTACGCATCTCTACTCTACTGTCCCTCTCAAGTACTAGATGGTGTCCTTTACTCCAGTGGCCCTACCCCTTCTTTGATTGTCCTTTTACTCCTTGGATGCTTACAAAAGCTCTTGCCATTTTTCTTGATATTGAGCACCAGTATTTTTACATACTCTGTCTTAACCCGAATCTTTATTTTTCCCATCTATACTTTCTGTATTTCTCATAGTTTCCTTTCATATTATCTCCCCTATATTTATTGTATGCCTCTTTTTTAATCAAATGTTTGCTCTAATCTCTCTATCCATGGAATCCCAGCATTTGACACACCCACTTTGCTTCAAGTCGGTTCGTATTTCACCTGTGCTTTATCCATCTCGTATTTAAATATCTCCAACTGCTGGTCTGCGTTTGATTGTACATTTTTTTTCCAATCAATTAATTTGGACCAGATCCCCTTTCATCCCATGGAAATGAACTAATTTCCAGTCTAACACCCTTACCGTTGACTCCTCTTCTTCCTTTAACTATTTTCAATGTGAACCTAATTACGTTATGGTCACTATTTCCCAAGTGTTCTCCTATCTTCAGGTCACTTACTTGTTTTGCTTTGTTGCCCGGTACCTCATCCAGCACTGCATCCTCTTATGTTGGACCTGCAAAATACTGGTTAAAGTCCTGGATGAATTCTAAGAATCACTCCCCGGGATCATTTCCAGTTACATATGCATCCTGCTTAAAATCTCCTAAGCTTTCAAGTTATAATGTTTATAGACAAATATAATAACTGAGTCCAATTGTAAAATTAGCCAATAGAGGAAAACATACCCTAGGGGTTTGGAGAGAAAATAGAGGAATTCATATCGTCAAAATTAAATACCACTAGTGGCAATAGCAAGGAAATGGAAGGGTTAATATAGATGGCCTTCAGTGGTTACTAGGCAACCCCGACTAGAGGGAGCTACAGAGTTATTTTCAAGTCATTGAACTGGTTCATACTGAATTCAGTCACTATTAAGATGCCCTAGAAAGCTTGGTCCTTTCTGCTGACGCTCATTTGTTTTTTGAAGGCTTTTTAAAAAATATATCACCAGTATAAAGAATGGGATATTATTGATTCTGGTGGCTTTCAACATCTTTAGATTTATATCTTAAAGTAACCAAATCCCATTTAGGTGCACAAACTTTATCTTCTGAATCTTATATATGACCTGCGTAATCAGGATGTTCTGTGGATTTTCAGGGTGCTGAAGTGACAAATGTGTCAGGAGTTGTTGGACAATAATTTTATGTTGTTAGGAGAAAAAGTCTGGAGTTTTATTTAGAAATCTTCCCAAAGTATGTTTAATTTGCATTTTGTCTTGCTAATTTCAACACTTTATTTTCATTTTTTATTTTAAATCCACCTACACCATGTACATCTCCCCAGCAGAGAAGGTGAGCAGGTGACCAACTACTAGCAATTTTTCTAATGCCACTCTGTAACAAGTTACTCAGGTGCATGAGAGCAGTCCAGGTTGACTTGCCCTCAATTATCCCTCTCTGCAGGAAAAGTGCCTTACCTCAGCTTGGCGCTTTCTGTTGATGACCCAGCTCAGATTGAGAATCTCAACGTGAGGGAAATCAGAGGTGTGAATCAATGCCCTACCATTCTGCGGCACAATCCTGTTATCCTTCGTTGAAGTTGCAGATGAATACGTTGGGATTGTCAGAAGGAACATCTCGATATGTCTTGTGAGGAAAAGCACCGATGAGCAGTTCATTAACACAGAAAGACTTCAAAGAAGCAGACAGGCTGGGACACACCAAACCGTAGGGGGGGGGTGGGGGGAAAAGAAAGAGGGACAAACACAGGTAGAAGTTTTTTTTTATTCGTTCATGGGATGTGGGCGTCGCTGGCGAGGCCGGCATTTATTGCCCATCCCTAATTGCCCTCGAGAAGGTGGTGGTGAGCCGCCTTCTTGAACCGCTGCAGTCCGTGTGGTGACGGTTCTCCCATAGTGCTGTTAGGAAGGGAGCTCCAGGATTTCGACCCAGCGACGATGAAGGAACGGCGATATATTTCCAAGTCGGATGGTGTGTGATTTGGAGGGGAACGTGCAGGTGGTGTTGTTCCCATGTACCTGCTGCTCTTGTCCTTCTAGGTGGTAGAGATTGCGGGTTTGGGAGGTGCTGTCGAAGAAGCCTTGGCGAGTTTGAAATATTAGCTGGAGTATATTGTCACAGAATCATTCTATAAACATCAAGCTTACTTGAAACAAAGTTTGCAATATACATCAAATGATTTTAAACATTTTCTGATTCTTCCATTTAACATCTTTATTGTACTTGATCTACTTCATCCAATGTTGTATGAATAAATGGTAGTTTGTTGAAGCTGCATGCAGGAACACACAATATATAACACCATAGTATTAAAGGGGGCTATAGGTTCATTCCCATTGTCCCCCCACCATACAATAATTTAACAGTCGTAACCCAGCTGCCTAGGGGAGTGATGAACAGAGGCTAGGAGCCACCCTAAGAGGGAAGGAAAATGAGATGGAAAGTTGCCCTCAGGCGGGGGAAAGATATCTCTAGGTGAGTTATTAGGGGTCAATTGTGGCTCAGTAGTAGCACTCTCACCTTGGAATTCGAAGGTTGTGGGTTCAAATCCTACTCCAGAATCCTGAGTACAAAATCTAGACTGACACTCCACTTTTTGAAGTGTAGTCACTATTGTAATGTAGGAATCACGGCAGCCAATTTGCACACAGCAAGCTCCCACAAACAGCATAGTGATAATAACCAGATAATCTGTTTTTTTTAGCGAGGTTGGTTGAGGGATAAATGTTGGCCCAGGACACCGGGGAGAACTCCCCTGCTGTTCTTCAAAATAGTGCCAAGAGATCTTTTATGTCCTCCTGAGAGGGCAGACCAGGCCCCAGTTTAACGTCTCATCCAAAAGACGGCAGCTCCGACAGTGCAGCACTCCCTCAGTACAGCGCTCAGTGTCAGCCCAGATTTCATGCTCGAGTCTCTGGAGTGAGACTTGAACTTTCTGACTCAGAGGCAAGAGTTCTACCATTGAGCCACGGCTGACAGGGAAGAAGAAAAAATTCCTCTACTGTATCAATATGCGTTCTGGCAAATGCTGTGTAACAAAATGCCCAACTGCACCAACACCTAAACCAATCTAAAATGTTATAAAATAATAAAAATAAGTAATGCCTTATGGAGTGGTCCATTTTATAAATGGAAACCAAAACTGCAAGGTTTATTTTTAATGCAATGGCAGTGGTTAAAGCACTATGACTGTCACACTGATTACAGCCTCTCATAGTCAATCCTTACACTGACACCTAGCTTCTGCTAATGATCCTCCTGCTGCTCTCTGCTCTCTCTCTCTAACATTACTCTCTGCCGCGTCTGCCACTCTCGCTTGTTTTCACCAACTCCGCTCTGCACCAGCCTCTCTGCTTTCCCCATCAGTCTTTCTGATCCCCTCAGTGCATATGTGCATCTGCCTCCAGGAACAACTGGAAGTAGGGAATGCAACAGATAAAATAATTTTAAAAAAGGAAACAAGGGGGAAAATAAGGATGGGGGGCGTGGTAATTTTAACTTTTATCGTTGGCGAGAAACAGGTGATAGCGAATTGGCCGCCCGTTGTGCATTTCGCCTGATTTTCTGTTAAAAAGACCACGTGTAAAATCGACCGCCAATTCATTATCATCCGTTTTTTTCCCTTGGTGAGTTTAAAAAAATGAATCTGCAAGTAAAAGAAATAAAAATATAACAGCCAGGGGTTCAAAGCACTGATCCAGTGCTGTATTTTTACTCCTGAGACTTGAGCACAAAATCTAGGCTGACACTCCAGTGCCAGTACTGAGAGAGTGCTGCGCTGTCGAAGGTGCTGTCTTTTAGATGAGACGCTAACCCAAGGTGCCATCTGCCCTCTCGGGTGAACGTAAAAGATCCCGTGGCACTATTTCGAAGAAGAGCAGGGGAGTTCTCCCCGGTGCTCTGGTTAATATTTATCCTTCAACCAACGTCACTAAAAACAGGTAATTTGGTCATTATCACATTGCTGATTGTGGGACCTTGCTGTGCGCAAATTGACTGCTGCATTTCCCTACATTACAACAGTGACTACACTTCAAAAGTACTTTGTTGGCTGTAAAACATTTTGTGACATCCTGAGGTCGTGAAAGGTAGAAACATAGGAACATAGGAATGGCTATCTATCTCAGATTTAAATTTAGCAATTGAGCTAGTATCAACTGCCGTTTGCGGAAGAGAGTTCCAAACTTCTACCACCCTTTGTGTGCAGAAATGTTTTCTAATCTCACTCCTGAAAAGTCTGGCTCTAATTTTTAGACTGTGCCCCCTACTCCAAGAATCTCCAACCAGCGGAAATAGTTTCTCTCTATCCACCCTATCTGTTCCCCTTAACATCTTATAAACTTCGATCAGATCACCCCTTAACCTTCTAAACTCTAGAGAATACAACCCCAATTTGTGTAATCTCTCCTCGTAACTTAACCCTTGAAATCCGGGTATCATTCTAGTAAACCTACGCTGCACTCCCTCCAAGGCCAATATGTCCTTCCAAAGGTGCGCTGCCCAGAACTGCTCACAGTACTCCAGGTGCGGTCTAACCAGGGTTTTGTATAGCTGCAATATAACTTCTGCCCCCTTGTACTCTAGTCCTCTAGATATAAAGGCCAGCATTCCATTAGCCTTCTTGATTATTTTCTGCACCTGTTCATGACACTTCAATGATCTATGTACTTGAACCCCCTAAGTTCCTTTGGACATCCACTGTTTTTAACTTTTTACCATTTAGAAAGTACCCTGTTCTATCCTTTTTTGATCCAAAGTGGATGACCTCACATTTGTCTACATTGAATTCCATTTGCCACAGTTTTGCCCATTCACCTAATCTATCAATATTGCTTTGTAATTTTATGTTTTCATCTACACTGCTTACAATGCCACCAATCTTTGTGTCATCGGCAAACTTAGATATGAGACTTTCTATGCCTTCATCTAAGTCGTTAATAAATATTGTGAATAATTGAGGCCCCAAGACAGACCCCTGCAGGACTCCACTAGTCACATCCTGCCAATGTGAATACTTACCCATTATCCCTACACTCTGTCGCCTTTCGTTCAGCCAATTTCCTTACCAAGTCCATACTTTTCCCTCGATTCCATGGGCTTCTAACTTAGCTAACAGTCTCTTATGTGGGACCTTATCAAATGCCTTCTGGAAGTCCATATAAATAACATCCATTGACATTCCCCTGTCCACTACTTTAGTCATCTCTTCAAAAATTCAATCAGGTTTGTCAGGCACGACCTACCTTTCACAAATTCATGCTGGCTCTCCCTGATTAACTGAAAATTCTCAAGGTGTTCAGTCACCCTATCCTTAATTATGGAGTCCAGCTATTTCCCCACAACAGATGTTAGGCTATAATTCCCAGGTTTCCCTCTCTCTCCTTTCTTAAAAAGCAGAGTGACATGTGCAATTTTCCAATCTAGAGGGACAGTTCCTGAATCTAGAGAACTTTGAAAGATTATAGTTAGGGCATCTGCAATGTGCTCACCGACTTCCTTTCAAACCCTGGGATGGCCTCCTCTCGATATCCCCACCATCACAGAAGCCAGTCTTCAGCCAATTCGATTCACGCCACGTGATATCAAGAAACAGCTGAGTGCACTGGATACAGCAAAGGCTATAGTCCCCGACAACATCCCAGCTGTAGTGCTGAAGACTTGTGCTCCAGAACTAGCTGCGCCTCTAGCCAAGCTGTTCCAGTACATCTACCCGACAATGTGGAAAATTGCCCAGGTATGTCCTGTCCACAAAAAGCAGGACAAATCCAATCCGGCCAATTACCGCCCCATCAGTCTACTCTCAATCATCAGCAAAGTGATGGAAGGTTTCGTCGACAGTGCTATCAAGTGGCACTTACCAATAACCTGCTCACTGATGCTCAGTTTGGGTTCCGCCAGGACCACTCGGCTCCAGACCTCATTACAGCCTTGGTCCAAACATGGACAAAAGAGCTGAATTCCAGAGGTGAGGTGAGAGTGACTGCCCTTGAGATCAAGGCAGCATTTGATCGAGTGTGGCACCAAGGAGCCCTTGTAAAATTGAAGTCAATGGGAATCAGGGGGAAAACTCTCCAGTGCTAGGAGTCATACCTAGCACAAAGGAAGATGGTAGTGGTTGTTGGTGGCCAATTATCTCAGCCGCAGGACATTGCTGCAGGAGTTCCTCAGGGCAGTGTCCTAGGCCCAACCATCTTCAGCTGCTTCATCAATGACCTTCCCTCCATCATAAGGTCAGAAGTGGGGATGTTCATTGATGATTGCACTGTGTTCAGTTCCATTCACAACCCCTCAAATAATGAAGCAGTCCGAGCCCGCATGCAGCAAGACCTGGACAACATCCAGGCTTGGACTGATAAGTGGCAAGTAACATTCACGCCAGACAAGTGCCAGGCAATGACCATCTCCAACAAGAGAGAGTCGAACCACCTCCCCTTGACATTCAACGGCATTACCATCGCCGAATCTCCCACCATCAACATCCTGGGGGTCACCATTGACCAGAAACTTAACTGGACCAGCCATATAAATACTGTGGCTACAAGAGCAGGTCAGAGTCTGGGTATTCTGCAGTAAGTGACTCACCTCCTGACTCCCCAAAGCCTTTCCACCATCAGCAAGTCAGGAGTGTGATGGAATACTCTCCACTTGCCTGGATGAGTGCAGCTCCAACAACACTCAAGAAGCTCGACACTATCCAGGACAAAGCAGCCCGCTTGATTAGCACCCCATCCACCACCCTAAACATTCACTCCCTTCAGCACCGGCGCATTGTGGCTGCAGTGTGTACCATCCACAGGATGCGCTGCAGCAACTCACCAAGGCTTCTTCGACAGCACCTCCCAAACCCGCGACCTCTACCACCTAGAAGGACAAGGGCAGCAGGCACATGTGAACAACACCACCTGCACGTTCCCCTCCAAGTCACAGCCATCCCGACTTGGAAATATATCGCCGTTCCTTCATCGTCGCTGGGTCGAAATCCTGGAACTCCCTTCCTAACAGCACTGTGGGAGAATCTTCACCACACGGACTGCAGCGATTCAAGAAGGCGGCTCACCACCACCTTCTCAAGGGCAATTAGGGATGGACAATAAATGCTGGCCTCGCCAGCGACGCCCACATCCCATGAACGAATAAAAAAAAACTATTTGTGTTGGATATTATACATTGAGAGAAAAAAGGAAGACTTGCATTTATATAGCATCTTATCAAGTCTCTCAGAAATGCTCCAAAGCACTTTACATGGATTACTGTGAAGTTCAATCACAACAACTTTTTATAGTGCCTTTAACATGGATGCTTCAAAGTTGGAGGGGGTCAGACCTGAACAGGAGTAGGAAGAAGGTCGGGGGAGGTTGCCAAATGCACAGTCAAACATATAGGTTTGAAGCAGGTTTATGAAGGTGGAGAGAGATATCGCCAGCTGGCGGGTTTAGGAAGGAAACTTTGGAGTGGTGGGCAAAATGGCTGATGGCTGTGCCACCGATAGAGTGGAGGAAGCGGGAACGGGCAGTAGACCAGAGTTGGAAGGGTAGAGGGTGAGAGCAGAGATGTGGAGCTGGAGGAGGTTGAGGGGAGCAAGACCTGGAAGAGATTTGTAGAGGAGATTGAGAATTTTGAAGTCAATGTACTGAGGACTGGAGAGGCAGCGAAGGCTGGCAAGGGATACTGTCATTGACAATGGGGAAATGGCGGACATGTTGAACAATTACTTTGCATCAGTATTTACAGTAGAAAAAGAGGATAGCATGCCGGAAATCCCAAGAAAACTAATATTGAATCGGAGACAGGGACTCAATAAAATTAACATAAGTAAAGCAACAGCAATGAAAAAAATAATAGCACTAAAGAGTGACAAATCCCCAGGACCAGATGGTTTCCATCCCAGGGTTTTAAAGGAAGTAGGTGAGCACATTGCAGATGTCCTAACTATAATTTTTCAAAGTTCTCTAGATTCAGGAACTATCCCTCTCGATTGGAAAATTGCACATGTCACTCCGCTTTTTAAGAAAGGAGAGGGAAACCAGGGAATTATAGACCAGTTCGCCAAACATCTGTTGTGGGGAAAATGCTGGAGTCTATAATTAAGGATAGGGTGACTGAACACCTCGAGAAATTTCAGTTAATCAGAGAGAACCAGCATGGATTTGTGAAAGGTAGGTCGTGCCTGACAAACCTGATTGAATTTTTTGAAGAGGTGACTAAAGTAGTGGACGGGGGAAATTTCAATGGATGTTTTTTATATGGACTTCCAGAAGGCATTTGAAAATGTCCCACATAAGAGACTGTTAGCTAAGATAAAAACCCAAGGAATCGAGGAAAAAGTACGGACTTGGTTAGGAAGTTGGCTGAGCGAGAGGCGACAGAGAGTAGGGATAATGGGTAGGTACTAACATTGGCAGGATGTGACTAGTGGAGTCCCACAGGGATCTGTCTTGGGGCCTCAATTATTCACAATATTTATTAGCAACTTAGATGAAGGCATAGAAAGTCTCATTTCTAAGTTTGCCAATAACACAAAGATTGGTGGCATTGTAAGTACTGTGGATGTAAACATAAAATTACAAAGGGATATTGATAGATTAGGTGAATGGGCAAAACTGTGGCAAATGGAATTCAATGTAGACAAATGTGAGGTCATCCACTTTGGATCAAAAAAGGATAGAACAGGGTACTTTCTAAATGGTAAAAAGTTAAAAACAGTGGATGTCTAAAGGGACTTAAGGGTTCAGGTACATAGATCATTGAAGTGTCACGAGCAGTGCAGAAAATAATCAAGAAGGCTAATGGAATGCTGGCCTTTATATCTAGAGGACTGGAGTACAAGGGGGCAGAAGTCAAGCTGCAGCTAATCAAAACCCTGGTTAGACCGCACCTGGAGTACTGTGAGCAGTTCTGGGCACCGCACCTTTGGAAGGACATATTGGCCTTGGAGGGAGTGCAGCGCAGGATTACTAGAATGATACCTGGACTTTAAGGGTTAAGTTACGAGGAGAGATTACACAAATTGGGGTTGTATTCTCTGGAGTTTAGAAGGTTAAGGGGTGATCTGATCGAAGTTTATAAGATGTTAAGGGGAACAGATAGGGTGGATAGAGAGAAACTATTTCCGTTGGTTGGAGATTCTAGGAGTAGGGGGCACAGTCTAAAAATTAGAGCCAGACCTTTCAGGAGTGTGATTAGAAAACATTTCTACACACAAAGGGTGGTAGAAGTTTGGAACTATCTTCTGCAAACGACAATTGATACTAGCTCAATTGCTAAATTTAAATCTGAGATAGATAGTTTTTTGGCAACCAAAGGTATTAAGGGATATGGGCCAAAAGCAGGTATGTGGAGTTAGATCACAGATCAGCCATGATCTTATCAAATGGCGGAGCAGGCACGATGGGCTGAATAGCCTACTCCTGTTCCTATGTTCCTAAGGACAAGGGCAATGGATGTGTGTGATTTTGTGTCAGGCAAGATGTGGGTGGCAGAGTTCTGAATGAATTGGAGTTTATGTAGGGTGGATGATGTTTTAATGATGTTGGTTGAGGGATCAATATTGACCAGTACACTGGGGAGAACTCCCCTGTTCCGATATAGAGGCATGGGATATTTTATGTCCACCTGAGAGGTTTAATGCCTCATTCGGAAGATGGCACCCCTGATTGTGCAGAAATAACTTAGTATTGCACTGGAGTATCAGTCTAGAATTTGTGGTCAAGCCTCTGAAGTGGACTGGAACCCACTACCTTCTGACTCAGTGGCGAGAGTGCGAACACTGAGCCATATAACTGTCGAATGTTATCCACGTACCCTGCCTTTAGAGGGTTTTGATAGAGTGCAATGGGCAAAGTCCTGAGGCTTTGTACCAATTGCCAGTTAGATTCAACATTCTCAAATGTTGGCCTTTATTACAAGAGGATATGAGTACAGGAGTAAAGATGTCTTACTGCAATTATATAGGGCCTTGGTGAGACTGCATTTGGAGTATTGTGTACAATTTTGGTCTCTTTACCTAAGAAAGGATATACTTGCCATAGGGGGAATGCAACGAAGGTTCACCAGACTGATTCCTGAGATGGCAGGATTGTTGTATGAGGAGAGATTGAGTAGACTAGGCCTGTATTCTCTAGAGTTTAGAAGAATGAGAGGTGATCTCATTGAAGAATACAAAATTCGTACAGGGCTCAACAGGGTAGATGCAGGGAGGATGTTTCCCCTGGCCGGGGAGTCTAGAACCAGGGTCACAGTCTCAGAATAAGGGGTCGGCCATTTAGGACTGAGATGAGGAGAAATTTCTTCACTCAGAGGGTGGTGAATTTTTGGAATTGTCTACCCCAAAGGGCTATGGAGGTTCAGTCATTAAGTACATTCAAAACAGAGATTGATAGATTTCTAGATATTAAAGGCATCAAGGGGTATGGGGATAGTGCAGGAAAATGGCGTTGAGGTAGAAGATCAGCCATGATCTTGTTGAATGGCGGAGCAGGCTCGAGGGGCCGGATGTCCTACTCCTGCTCCTATTTCTTATGTTCTTATGTTCTTATGAAAAATTTCTGTTTGCAATAGAGTTAACCATCCCATTGCAGAAAGGGTCAAGTTAAAGGCCGATAACTTCTCACACAATGCATTGTGGTTAACATTGTCAACTGATGTGTTAAAATCCATGAAAATGACAATGATTTGATTAAATATTTTGCTTTATTATGTTTTGTATATATGTTGCAATAAAGCTCTCTATATAATGCAAAGAATAAATGCAATGTAGGATAAATATTGCATGATCTCATGAATCATACAATCATAGGATCAAAGAGTCATACAGCACAGAAGGAGGCTTTGATAGCAATAAGGAGCTGTACTTACACTGGTGTGCAAACTGGCACTGGAGTCTGTATTATATTTCCCTCCCTCCCCTCCCTGCACCACCGCCACCCCCCCCTCCACACGCACCAATTGTGGACTATTCCGATTACTCTTTGGAATATGGTTTTCAGACAGGCATTGTTCAAATAGGAACAAAGTCTTCAGAGATGTCCCCTATTTCTGTGGATGATTATTTCCAGTTTGATTGTGTACTGGAGCCAGCAGGCATTCTGAGGTGGAGGATATTTGACATGACAGGAAAATAGATGTCATCATCCCTTTCACTATTAATATGGCAGTCACAACAAAGCCTACCATGGCTTTAGAAATTGTTAGCAAAGTCATATTTCTCAGCACTAAGTAAACAATGAGAGATTGAGAAACCACAGAAATCTCTAGGTTGGCCTGGCGGGAAATCCACAATGGCTTCCCTGCGCAGGCCTCTGGTTAAAATAGCAGTCGGGCCCCGATGACGTAATTGGAGCCCGATCTGTATATTTAAAGAATGAGCCCTTTAGAGGAGTATGTTAAAATTGGAACCTGTGGGAATAGAGCAGGACCTCAACGGGTAAGTCCCACGGCCGATTTTAACTGCCCGCCCACCCGCCCAGTTTCCATCTGGTGGGCAGGGTTAAAATCATTCCTAAGACCCAACATCACAAGGTGTGGGAGCTGTTTGTACTCCCAGTTATATCTTTTGACTTCACAATTTTACATAGCGTAAATCGTAATGCAGATTGCTCATGTCTCTACTTCAGATGTGTGCATGGAAAATTTGACCCATCCACCTAAAATATCACTTCATGAAGGTCTACAGAAGACTGTTTCATCCTGTTCTTTATCAATCTGCGTAAAAAATATTTTTGAAAAAGATTTTAACCTTTATGAACTAATTCCATCTTTATTGATAAATGTTTTACTCTCAGTACCTTGCTGCATCTTACTGCTTCTATATATTATTCAACCTGTAATTAATTCTATATTATTTTTACCCTGCATAGATTGGTCTCATGTATTTTCTGCCTTTTGGAGGAGACAAGAGATGGAAAGGCTGAAATGAAACTTACTATAAAAGAACCTAATAAATGACAATTGGTTATAGAGGTTCAGTAGACAACTTTCTGTATTGTCTTAAATGTTACTGGTAAAATAGAAATCAGCTGATCATTTTTTTTGTGAGCTTTGTGCTCTTTGAGATACAAGTTATTAGTGCTGTGGAATGGAACACTTTCCACTTCACGCACACAAGCCTGGATTTTCCATTCGGTGTTGATTTGACACTGGCAGCATTCCATCCACTTTAAAATAACACTCTTCAAACAACATTCCTGTTTTCCCTAACTTTTGTGATTTGGAAGAACAAGTTATTCAGATTTAAGTGTGCTGTGTAGCTATGTGTATGAATAATCAATAACCAGGAGGCAATTGCTTGTGTAATTCAATTGAGGAAGCCAAATAAGATCATAATCTCATTTGAGGTGTTCAAAATTATGGAGGGTTTTGATAGAGTAGATATGGAGAAACTGTTTCCACTGGCAGGAGGGTCGGTAACCAGAGAACACAGATTTAAGATAATTGACAAAAGAACCTGATGAGGAAATGAGGAGAAATCTTCTAATGCAGCAAGTTAATATGATCTGGAATGCACTGTCTGAAAGGGTGGTTGAAGCAGATTCAATAGTAACTTTCAAAAGGGAATTGGATAGATACTTGAATAGAAAAAAATTGCAGGGTTATGGGGAAAGACAAGGGGGTGGGACTAATTGGCTAGCTCTTTCAAAGGGCCAGCACAGGCACTAAGGGCCAAACTCTTTCTGTTGTGTATGATTTTATGATTCTGTGATTGAATGTGTGCCCTGAAGTAGTGATCCAAGTTTAGCTTTTCTATACAGTTTAATGTCTCACATAACTGTGAGCTCCTCTCTCAATTGCTTCCTTTCAGAGCTGAAAAGCTCAAATTTCTCCAGTCTTTCTTTGCAACTCAGTCCTCTGGCACCAGGTGTCAATCTGCTTTTGCACCATCTCCAGGGCCTGAGCGTCTATATGATTCAAACCTGCATCACATATCAACTTACAAGTGAGAAGTTAAACCGATTCAGAGGTAACTTGTAAAAAGACTTGGTTGGTGCAAAGATGAAGCTTCAGGCAAGTAAGCTGCCAGTGAAAAGTAGTCATAAATAGTAGTAAATAGTAGTAAAATAAACAGTACAGTTTTGTCACATGGTACACACAAGAGGCACATTGGCACATTTTGGGTAGCCGGTGTGGTAGTGCACGTGTTGGGAACAATGCATGGATTGGAAGTTCGGATCATTTGATGAGTTCTAGGGGGTCTGGTTGAGTCAGGGAATATCAAAGGTGCAGTCTACCTGAAGGTTATGGCCACTGCCCTCTGTGAGATGTTGGTTCAGGCACCCTAAGCAACAGTGTAAATGACTTACTGTTATTTCCATCTCACTCTGACATGTCATTAATATGCAGTGCACCACTCGTTTAATGTTTTTTTTCAATTTATATATCTACCCCCACCTAGTACGTTATGCAAAATTATTTAATGCAGAGGATGGACAAGTAACCCACTGCTAGACCTCTGCCTTGGCTGCTCTGTGACTGGTCACTTGAACACATACCGAAGTGAGCCCAGAGTAACTCTCCAGCCAAAACCTATGTATGCTCTTTCTTATCCCAATGGAGAAATACCTACTCAATGCCTCCTCCAGGCTGCTTGACTTGAGTTTATGGGCGCCACATAGGAGCATGAGGACTTGCAAATGAAAACATATTTTATGATTCTGGGCTTCAAAGTGTTGGTACATATTGATACACCCATGCTGGTACGCTGGTTGACATATCCATATTGGTATATTTATGTTGCTACACCAATGTTGACCTATCCATATTGGTACATCTATGCTGGCACACCAATGTTGCCATATCCATACTGGTACATCCATGTTGGTACATCATTGACACAGCCACCATCAAACTCCATTTATGAAGTTTGCAAATGGTACTAGATTTTATTTCTAGTTTCCCAGCAAACTGAACGAAACGCTTAACCTCTGTTTTCCTTAATCAATAACTGACCTGGCTCCTGATTTTATGCAACTACTTTTTTCTCCAAAGTAAATATGCAACGATTCACTTTTGGATTGGCGCACAGCTTATTTCTGTTAAACAAATTCGTACCTGTTGTAATTTTTAGTTGCAATAAGTAGCACAATAATAGGCATTTGGAAGAAATGGAATTTTCATTCAGCTATAAATAATGAGGCTTTAGAGCGCAATTAATGCGATTCATACTTTATTTGGAAGATGTAATCTGATATGAGGTATGTGTGCATATGATAGCTACAATCTCATTTTAACAGAGATATGAAATACATATTATCTGGTATAGAAGCACTTGGGCATTTAAGGGCAGTTATATTTATATCATTCTGAGCAATAGGCTAAATGTCAAGTACATATCTTAACCACTACAGTTACATCATATTAATATTCTCTCCATTAAAATGTTCACATCATTTTGAAAAAAAGAGTACTATATAGTTTGGCATCTGAAACTATGGCATTGGGCTTCATGAGACAGTAAAACACAATAGGTAGTTATGATTGCAGTTCCCTTAGATAGCAATAACTCAAACTTACAGCCCCACTTAAGAAAGGTTTGCATTTACTTAACATCAGACTGAGTTTATTTTATCATTGTGTGTTCTGATCCTGTTACTAAATCAGATATTATTCTTACAAAATGGACAGATCTCATTTGAATACAACGTGGTGAGAAGGCGCTGATTTAGCTACAGTACAAAGCAAAATACACTTGATATGCATCAACAAGCCTTCCCCTACGATGCTTTGTAAACACAGTACCTGTACCTTTCCCTGTCCTCCTTGGGTGAAGTCGTATGGATCACGTAGTTAATTAAAGTTTTTTTTTCTCTCTGAGCAAAAGAATGTTCCATTGGGCAAATTTTAGAAACAGCTGGGTAGGTTTGTGCTCCTTACTTTATTCGGTGATAATATCAGTTGAGCTAAGTGAAATCTTTTTTTTTATGAAATTGGGCTCCCTGTGCTACCTGATAGCTACTAATTGCTGCAAATACATTTCTGAATTGCAAATTTTCTGCACTGATAAAAACTTTGATTGCCTGTCAGCTACACATAAGAGAAGATCACCAGTGCTAAATGAGGTGTTCCACGCATGGATAATAATGCCTGATGAATTATTCAGAAAAGAATGCTTGAATGAAGCAAACGATTTGAAGGGTTACTACCAACTGTAACAGTTCAACACCCAAAAGAACAAAAGTACCATCCTGAAAATTAAACTAATGATTAAAAAATGCTTATTAATTCTACATTTACAGTAAAAAAAGAAATGCCACTCTGATTTTAAAGGTTAATCATTATTTTCTCACTGATGATCTTGTTCTAGTGAAATACATTAGAGAGACCTAAAACAATTTTGCAGGGTATATTGATTTAAGTACCACTGGAGGAGTTTTCGTATTAATGCTGATTATGCTTTCATACACCAAGGGTGGCAAAATACAAAATTCATCCTACCCTCAATTCAATTCTTTTGGAATTCTGTCATCTATGAAAAAAGAAAGGCAGAAATAATCAACGGACAGCATTAACAGAGGTGTGTTATTCTCCGAGATCTACCCAGCTGGAACTTAGCAATTGAGACAAAACAGTGAATCTGTCACTTTCTTCTCGGGCAGCTAAAGGCCAACCAAATTAATCACATGTAACAGGGAATTTTTAAAAAGTTTGACATGAATATTTTAATTTGCCAAACTCATCACTTTTGTAACTGTAGCAAAGTATGAGTCAGGGAAGGGGTGGGTGGGACTACATCAACAGCACTGGGATATTGTAAATTCTGCGACCTAAGAACTGTTTGCGCAGGCCACCCCGCGTTCTGTCAGCTGTGACTCAGTTGGTAGCACTCTCGTCTCTGAGTCAGAAGTTTGTGGGTTTGAGTTCCACTCCAGAGACATGAGCACAAAATCCAGGCTGGCATTCCCAGTGTGATACTGAAGGAGTGCTGCACTGCCATCTTTCGGATGAGACATTAAAGCGAGGCCCTGTCTGCCCTCTCAGATGGATGTAAAAGATCCCATGGCACTATTTCGAAGAAGTACAGGGTAGTTCTTCCTTGGTGTCCTGGCCAATATTTATCCCTCAAATAACATCACTAAAAAACAGATTATCAGATTGCTGTTTGTGGGACCTTGCTGTGCACAAATTGGCTGTTGTGTTTCCTACATTACACCAGTGACTACACTTCAATAGTACTTAATTGGCTGTGAAGCGCTTTGGGACTTCCTGAGGTTGTGAAAGGCGCTATATAAATGCAAGTTTTTCTTTGTTTTTGCTTAAGCTTAGGCACAATGCACAAAGTAGAGTCTTCTAAAATTCCTCTCTTGCCAATGTGTGCTTGGTGCACTGTGATACCAAGCAACAATCAGGCTGGTGAACCTCCATTCAGTTTAAACAAATGTACTCAGGAAGACCTGAATGGTCATCATACTGTGTTGACCAACACATACAGGAGCGCGATTCCCTCCGTTCATTATAAACACATTTGCAATCGTGCTGCACCAGCCACGCAGAGGTAACCTTCCCCCCATTGTCGCTTGCGCACATGTTACATTCTGTAGACCACTTTCCATAGCTTCTATACAGATCTGGCACTGTGAGATTGACATTAACGTCTTCTGTAATTTCAATTGCTCTTATGCATTGTTATAATAAAATGCAAACTCACAATAAGCCTGTGTAAAATCATACAGCTCTGTGGTGATCGGTAAAGGAATAAACTGCAAATTATGTCAGCTAATTGAAAAATCCCTAAGTCTTTTTTGAACCAATACTTCATTTACCAGCAGTAAAAATCTCACAAGGTAGTTTCCAGTGTTCCTTTCCCACTGGAACAGGACAATGAATAATGTATCAAGTGTTAGACAGGAAATGAAATTCCTCTCACCAGGCGGGGTCTTTAAAATGGAGCCTTACCACCCCATCCCGGCTGCAATCCCACTGGCCACCATTTTAACTGCGCACTGTAGTTCAGTGGCTGAGGGGCTGACCAGAAACAAGTGGGAGCCTCATCAATTTATGCAAATCATGGGTCTCCGTTACGTCAATGGGACACCGCTTGGATTCTCATTCGGGCCTGAGGGGGGGAATCCGCCATTGCTTCCCTGCCAGGTGAAAATAGGTCAGTAGCTGTCAGGGGGAATGAGGAGTCCCTCGGGATGTTTTGAAATCTTTCCTTTTTCCCTGCCCAGGAGGAGCAGGAGTGCTTATCCAGTACCCCACATTGAAAGTCGTGGCCTCCCCTGCCCTGGATTGCCCCTCCCCGCAACCCCCCCCTCCCCACCATGAGACCCTCCAAAAAACCCCTCCACAACTTGCTGGCGAGCTTTCTTTTGGAGCCTTCAGGCACCCGTGAAGCAGGGCGAGTGCAAAAACACGCTCACAGGCCAATATTTGATGCCTGAGGCATTTTCACTCCTGGGCCTCATCTGCATGCCACCAGTCAGCTGCTACTTTCCGCCCAATTCAGATGGGCAGCTGGCCTCAACCTGCAGGCAAGGCCCAGGAGTTAAAACACCCCGGGCCTCAAATCTTGGCCTGCGAGTGCATTTGGCACTGGTCCCATCCCCCCACCCCCAACCCCGCTCACCCGAAAACCTACTGGAAGTTAAAATCGACACCTTGTCTTTTGAAGGTTCATGGAAACACCCCTCGGGAACATTGAATTTTCTGTTACGTTTCCAAAAATTAGTTTGCAATGATCCAAAAAGGGCGTATGATAATTTTGTCTGATTATTCAATTATTGCAATCATAAATTATTATAACGTTTCCGCTTTTCCAATAACCTTCCTCAACACTCAGGGCAGACTTCTGGCATGGAACCACTAGTGGCAAGAAATCAAGCTTAAGGCCACGATTTCCCACAGAGCAAGTTCCTGATCTTGTTCAGGTTTGGTGCCAAGCAGGGGTAAGGTGTTTAGTCACTGAGGAGAATGAAGTCTGTTGTAGACTAACTGATAGAGATTGATTGCCATGATTAGTCAACAACTCCATTATCATTGTATCATGTGACTACCATAGGAACATGCAAACAGGAGTAGGCCATTCAGTCCCTCAAGCCTGCTCTGCCATTTCAATTAGACCATGGCTGATCTGTACCTTAATTCCATTTACCCGCCTTGGTTCGATAACTCTTAGTACCCTTACCTAACAAAAATGTATCAAACTCAGTTCTGAAAATTTCTACAGACCTAGCCTCAACAGTTCTTTGGGGGAGAGAGTTCCAGATTTCCATGAACTTTGCATGAACTGCTTCTTGACATCATCCCTGAACAGCCTAGCTCTAACTTTAAGGTTACATAGAATTACATAGAATTTACAGCACAGAAACAGGACATTTGGCCCAACTGGTCCATGCTGGTGTTTATGTTCCATGTGAGCCTCCTCCCACCCCTCTTCATCTAACCCTAATCAACATAATCTTTTATTCATTCCTCCCTCATGTGTTTATCCAGCTTCCCCTAAATGCATCTATGGGGTTATGCCCACTTATTCTGGATTCTCCCACCAGAGGAAATAGGGTACATAGAGAGAAACTATCATATTCTTTAATCACCTTAAACACTCAGGGTAGAAAGTGAACTAGATGGACCTTGGTCTGTTTTTATGTCTAGCAATTTCTAAGTTCCTATGAAAGAAAGAAAGAACTTGCATTTATATAGCGCCTTTCATGATCTCAGGATGTCTCAAAGCGCTTCACAGCCAACGAAGTACTTTTTGAAATGTAGTCACTGTTGTAATGTAGGAAACGCGGCAGCCAATTTGCGCACAGCAAGATCCCACAGACAGCAATGTGATAATGACCAAAGAATCAGTTTTTTTTTAGTAATGTTGGTTGAGGGATAAATATTGGCCCAGGACACCAGGGAGAACTCCTCGTCTCTTCTTTGAAATAGTGCCCTGGGATCTTTTACGTCCACCTGAGAGAGCAGACGGGCACTCTCACCTATCAGACAGCTGGCTTCAGAGCACAATTGGTAAGAGGCTTGGGTGCCTGTGCTCTTAGTCAAGGAATGGTGAGAAAAAAGAATTTTGGTGCTCCATCCCTGCGTGCAAGGCTTTTGTCTTAAAACAGCAATATCATTTTCTGGATGAAAATGGAAGTTATCCATGCAGAGTTTATCCATGTGTATGGCAGGAGAAACAGAATAGGCTCACGTTAACCTTTTCAAGAACGTACATGAGTTGGAATAAAATGCCTCCAGGATGCCATTAACCTATACTTACCCACTATGTGTTCTGCCTGTGTCTTTCAATCATACTTGTTCTTTTCAGAGTTGCAGGGTTTTTAAAAAAAAAAGTACTCCTGCTTGTCCGTTCTTGTTAAAATAGCAAAAAATCATAGAAAAAAAATGCTGCATGATAGTTAAAGTATTTTTAACTACCAAGCAATGGTACCTTAACCGTTAATATTTTTGAGAATATTTGTTGCAATGGAAAAAACAGCTTTGTGTGCCGTAGAAATAAAGTGCAGACAGAAAACGTATGACTAAATATATCTGCATGTCTAATATATTCTTCATGCAGATATTAGTCTAAAGATTGCAAGTGAAAGAAATGCTTTATTAAGCTTGTGAGGAGTTTAGAACATGGGTGTTCTTAAATTGTGCAAGGCACATATTGGAAAGGAGCATCGCACACTGTAGTAGTGCCTAAGTTCAGCACCAGTCAAATTACTCGATTGCATAGAATTTACAGCAGAGAACAGGCCATTCAGCCCAACTGGTTCATGCCAGTGTTTATGCTCCACACGAGCCTTCTCCCACCCTCTTCAGCTAACTCTATCAGCATAACTGTGTCTTATATAAGCCCTGCTCATACACTGCTGTGCTAATTCATTCTGACCCACAGAAAGGCCAAGCCAAATCCTCAAGCCCAAAAGCAAGCATTCGTTCGAGGTCTGAGGGAATGATCAGGGGAGAGTGGAGTGCATCGAAGATGCATATCATTCAAAGAATGAAGACAATCCTACAAGATAGGTGATCAGCTATATTCTTCATGCCATATGCTCCACACACCATGGGCACTAACCAAGCAGCATCAAGAAACCCCAACCAACAGGACTTCCAGAGGTACGATCACCAGACAATGTATGTGGGTTACTAGAACTCAAGTTAGTGATGCCCAGAAAGAGAACAGATGGAATGACCTTTGATTGAACCACTAGGTTTTTCTCCAGGAAGATGATAACAGTAGAAAACGCAGTGCTCCACCCATTTCACTATGTGCTACTTGCACACTGGCTTGTCGATATATCACTCTTTGGGCACTGTTTTCCACTTTTAAGGCAATTGTGCTATTAATAGTGAATGGTGACAAAGGCCCCCGTTATTAATGGGGAAACAGGGAGGGTGTTGGGGGAGCCTGATATTGGTCGATGAACCTGGCAATGGAACCTGAATGTAGGGGCCCTGCTGAGCTTAATGTCAGGGGCCTCATTTAAACGCAGATTCCCAACTGACACGCGGCCAGATTGACAGCCTGGCAGGCGGGCGGCAGCGGGAATTTGCGGCAGGTGGTCACAGCCGGTGATCCTGTGGCAACTAAAATGCATAGAAAGAAAGAACTCGTATTTATATATCACATTTCACATTCTCAGGACAATCCAAAGTGTTTTGCAGCTAATTATGTCATTTTTTTGAATTGTAGTCACTGTTTTAATGTAGGAAAATGCAGCAGGCAATTTGTGCATAGCAAAATCCCGCAAACAGCAATGAGGTAAGTGACCAGATAATCTGTTTTAGTGATGATGGTTGAGGAATAAATGTTGGCCAGGACACTGGGGAGAACTCCTTTGCTCTTTGAATAGTGCCATGGGATCTTTTACATCCACCTGAGAGGGGTAGACGGGGCCTCGGTTTAATATCTCATCTGAAAGCTAGCCCCTCTGACAGTGCAGCACTCCCTCAGTACTGCCTTGATTATGTGCTCAAGTCTCTGGAGTGGGACTTGATCCCAGGACCGTCTGTCTCAGAGGTGAGAGTGCTGCCCACTGAGCCAAGGCTAACATGGAAAAACCTCATTGTATTACATCAGTGTGACAACCATAATGTACTTCTCTTCTAGCTGATTGCTTTGCCCAAACAAGAAAAGTTTTCCAAACACTTTATAACAAAGCAAATGCCCTCTTTTTAAAAAATGGCAGGCGTGACTAGCACAGTTATGTAGTAAAGGCAACTTATCAAAGGTGAAGAGAAAATAAAGCTAGTTGTGATGGTCAACTTGAAGGTATTGTATTACAAATATAATAGTATTAAAAGTTTATCAGCAACGGATTATCGGTAATCTATTCATTGTATATCTTAAATAGCATAATCCAAAACCAAAGTAAATGAAACTCAGCACGCTGTTATCTCCTGTGCACCTGCTAAGTGTCTTCAATCGCTAGATGGTAAATGCTGTTTTTCGCAGTTGTTCTCATATTCAAAGCCGTTAAAAATATTACATAAACAAAGGTACAAGATATGACGAAATATCCCTCAGAACCAAGCCCCTTAGACCAGTGCCAATACTTAAACCTTGCACAAATGAAGTGTTCATTTTCATCCGCTATGTCTTTGACTGCTGAAAATGAGGCTGACATTCAACCCCGTACACAGATCATTCCTTTTCTGGTGGTTAAAGGTATGCTTGTTGCATTACAAACCAGCAGCCCACTAGAGATTTCCAGGCATTGACACAGAGACATCACTGGTGACATTAAGGGGGTGATTTTAAACCCCAAGAACAGGTGGGTCGGGGGCGGGTGGGAATTGAAAATGGTTGTTTTTTGGGTCGCGACCGCAACCCGGCTTTATTTCCGGGTCTAACGTTGGCGCGTAAAAGTACAGGCTTCCCACTGGGAATGCCAAGTCCAAATATTTTGTGGTTGCGACCCAAAAAAACAACAATTTTCAACTCCCACCCGCCCCCAACCTACCCGTTCTTGGGGTTTAAAATCACCCTCTAAGAATCTTCAGCCAAGGTGAAATCATATCTTTTTTTTGTAATATGTTAAACATAGTGGGGTAGAGTTTCTGCTTTGGGTGCAATCGGCAATTTGGGCATAAATTGTGCTTGAAATTGCATGGTTAGGTTACAGTTCAAGTTTCTGCTAAAATGCATTTGCATAATCACAAACGTAAAATCTTCCCTGAACCAGCGCAATCAGGCAGCATAATCGAACGTAATGGTTTTTTTTTCTTTCCATTAAAAATACTCCTTGATGTATTTAAGAGTGGTAACCTGGTGCAGTTTTATTAATTCAACTGAAAATGGGTTTATCACAAAAAATATACATTTTTAATAAGTCCTCCACCTGTGAGCAACCTGATTTTAAATCACTGAAAATGACTTAAAACTGAACCATTTACTAGTTTCATTGGTGTACACTAGTCAGTTTCTTAGTAAATGAAATATTTTTTAAGTTGTAAAAACATTTAAAACGTGCCTACTAGTGCCTGTGCGCCTAAGAAAATGAGCTCAATATGAAGACTCTCCTCGGACGGCCGCAAACGGCGGAAACTTGCTGTCCTCATTATTTCGATCTGGGGGCGTGGCCAGTTTTTTGGCGGGGTCAGCTTTGGGCGCAATGATTTTTGAACCAGGGTCAAAGATCGCGGAAAATTGATTTACGCTGGACGTAACTTACGTTTGAATTTCTGCAACCTTTTGCGTTGGTTCGGGGGGATTGTGCTGATAAAACCAACACAATCTAATGGAAACTCTACCCCATTGCCTGATTATGCAATGAATTTTTACAGTAATCAATACAAGTGCAAAGGGGAATCGATGCACATGCATTCCACAGCAGTGATGAACATTGGATCGAAAGAAAAAGCACGAAAGGCTATCTAGGAGACATTGGGCTTGTTCAGATCTTTACAGATTATTTATTTGAAAATCTTTTTTTTTTGTGTGCAGGATTTACAGAGCAAACTATTGTAGCTACACAAAATCCTAACATACAAAGAAGAAATGAGAAAAGGGCCGAGAGAAATGAGACATGAGCAAGAGAGAAAAAAAAATCATTGTTGTTTGCTAACGGAATGCCAAAGGCTGGTAATGGATTGGAAATAATGGATGATAAAATATCAATGATCTGGTGCCAACTTGCATGAATCATGGGATATCGTCAAAAGGCATGGGCAAATATATCTTTCTCCTTCTGTCACCTGCTGGTACTACAAAGTGACAACATTGTCAGGCTTATTTTATTCATTCTGTTATAAAAATATATCTTGTGTACAATTCTCAACTGCTGAAAGATTCATTAGGTTCATTACGGAACAGTGTGTGCCTGCCAAAGTACATTCCATTGGGGTAGTTCAGGAATTTGCAAGGATTCCCGTGCCAAGCAAATTTATTTAAGATCACTGCGACACTGATACAGTGTCCGGGCAGGTTTGAGGGAGCTTAATTAGAGCAGTGCTAAAAGACCCTCCTCAATCACAAAATGTATTTGTTTCACCGTGCTGTATTTCAAACTTGTTCACGAAAGTCTAGAGGTAGGCAGGGGCTATAGTCAGCTGTCAGTGAGGATATTGGTATACGCAATTATGTCAGGTAGCATTTGAACTAATAATAAAATGAAGAGTTTTTCCCAAAAAGAGTTTGCGTTGCATCATTGTACCTCAGTTGATTCTTGCAAATGAATGTTCATTTCAAGGGAAGGGAAGCCAAATCCATAGCAACATGCCAACATTATGATTGACTGTTGGAAATGAGCCATTCACAAAAAATTATCTACATTGCATTCATTTTTTTTACTTATTACGAATGAAAAATTACAACCGTCTCTAGAATATTGGTCAGGTTACTAATTCATGAGAGAGAAATATATATAAACAATAGTGGAAGACTGCCTGGGGAAATAAGGAGAGGTGGGTTGTTTGAAGGACAGATCATCAGGTTATGTAACTTTCCGGTGGCTCATCTGCCTGTCCTGATTTCGAAAGATAGAAAGAAAGAGAGAGAGAGAGAAAAAGAAAGACAGACAGACAGACTTGGATTTATATAGCACCTTTCACGACCTCAGGATGTCCCAAAGTGCTTCACAGTCAATGAAGTACTTTTGATGTGTAGTCACTGTTGTAATGCAGGAAATGCGGCAGCCAATTTGCGCACAGCAAGGTCTCACAAACAGCAATGAGACAATGACCAGAAAATCTGTTTTTTTAGTGATGTTAGTTGAGGGATAAATATTGGCCAGGACACCAGGGAGAACTCCCCTGCTCTTCTTCGAAGTAGTGCCCTGGGGTCTTTTACGTCCACCTGAGAGTAACAGACGCATGGTTGTTCATTATTTGTATCTAATGACTTTGTTTTGAGGAAAGCCCTACTATTTTTCTGTTAGTAGATTTCCTGTTGTGTTGTTGCTGTTGGGGTGTTAGCAAATGTGTTTTTGTGCTGGTCTTGGAGAAGAGGGGTGAATTCAATGATTCTACACATTGTCCCAATGTCTAGAGGGGGCGTATCATGAAACAGAGCTCTCCACAGTGGATAGTGGTCAACATAGGATTGGCACCTTGGTGCTTACAGTGCTCTTCAATGTCCTTGCAAACTACCGCCCCATCTCCAAACTCCTTTTCCACTCCAAAGTCATTGAACGTGTTGCCGCCTCACAAATCCGTGCCCACCTTAAACCTCTCCAATCAAGTTTTCGCCCCTGCTACAGCACTGTATCAGCCCTAATCAAACTCACAAATGACATCCTCTGTGATTGTGACATAGCCTGATGATCTGTCCTTCAAACAACCCACCTCCTTATTTCCCCTTATTCTTCCTCATTCTTCTCGACCTGCCTGCTGCCTTTGATATAGTTTTCCACACCATCCTTCAATGCTTCTCCTCCGTTGTCCAGTTGGATGGGATTGCCCTCACCTGGTTCCACTCTTACCTATCCGGTTGTAGTCAGAGAATCTCCGGCAATGGTTTTTCCTCTCACCCCCACACTGTTACCTCTGGAGTACCCAAGGATCCATCCTTGGCCCCTTCCTATACCTCATCTACATACTGTTCCTAGGTGACATCATCCAAAGACATGACGTCAGGTTCCACATTTATGCTGACGACACCCAGCTCTACCTCACCACCACCTCTCTCAACCCCTTCACTGCCTCTGTGTTGTCAGACTGCTTGTCTGACATCCAGTCCTGGATGACCCACAATTTCCTCCAATTAAAGATTGGGAAGTCATTGTCTTTGGCTCCTGCCACAAAATCCTTTTCCTCGTCACCGATTCCATCCCCCTCCCTGGCCACTGTCTCAGGCTGTACCAGACTGTTCGCAACCTCGGCATCTTATTTGACCCTGACCTGAGCTTTCGACCCCATATCTGCTCTATCACCAAGACCACCCACTTCCACCTCCATAACACCACTCATCTTCGTGCCTGCCTCAGCTCATCTGTTGCTGAAATCCTCATCCATGTTTTTGTTACCTCTAGAATCAACTATTCCAATGTTCTCCTGGCCGGCCTCCCATCTTGCACCCTCGATAAACTTGAGCTCATCCAAAACTCTGCTGCTCGTATCCTAACTCGCACCAAGTCTGTACACCAACACCTCAATGTTAAAATTACCATCCTTGTGTTTAAATCCCTCCATGGCCTTGCCCCTCCCTATCATTGTAACCTTCTGCTGCCCTACAACCTTCCAAGAACTCTGTGTTCCTTCAACTGTGACCTCTTGTACATCCCCCACCCCCTTGGCCCCACCATTGGCAGCCGTGCCTTCAGCCGTCTGGACCCTAAGCGCTGGAATTCTCTCCCTAAACCTCTCCGCCTCTCTACCTCTCTTTCCACCTTTAAATTGCTCCTTAAGACCTACCTCTTTGACCGTCACCTGTCCTAATATTTCCTTCTTTGGTTTGGTGTCAAGTTTTGTCCGATAATTGCTCCTGTGAAGCGTCTTTGGTCGTTTTTGCTACGTTAAAAGTGCTATATAAATGCAAGTTGTTGTTGAGTGGTAGGTCGCATGCCTTTGTCCATGATTCCCTGGAGCACTGACATACCGATGCCATCCAGGGGGCACAGAGAAGAAGCTACAGTTTCCCCGCAGGGAGGGGAAATCAGAGGGCGGTTCACCCCATGATGCCATATAGCTAACTCAAGAGAGCCATTGGAAGGAGGCTTACAGTAAGTCAACTTTCAGTATCCCATCTCAAAATGGTGTATGGGACAGAGAAACCAAAGAAGAGGAGTCAATAAAATAAAGAAAAAATGGGGCATATCTGTCTACGCTGGGAAATGTAACTCAGTCTGTTTCTTCCTGGGGCCCACCTGCACATTTTACACAGTGGATCCAGTCTGTCCAAGTATAGCTTTGTGAACTCTCTCTACCCAATGGTTGTGTTTTGAAGGTCTCCTCAATCATGTTAAGGTAGCCCTCAGTTACCTTTAAAGCGCAATGTTCACCAAATTCATGGGCTGGATTTTGCTCTGAAAATAACAGCGAGGCTAACAGGGCTCACCATTATTTCAGTGCATCTGGTTCAGCAACTTCCAGTGAGCGCACACGCGCAGTTAAACGCGGAAATTCGGATGTTGCTGTACCAGATGCGACCCTCCTCCGTAAACTCCATGAGAACGGCATCTCGGTGCCTGGCTCCCCATTTAGATGAATAGAACGGCGTAAAGTTCCTGCACTGCCCTGATGATACGAACTAATCTCGCCAAAGATAGGTACGTCTAGTTTTTTATGTCTAAGCAAACTTTTAATGGCATGGTAAATCTTAATTACTGCGAAACAACCTTTCTGGCACTGAAAATTAACTTTTACAAGTGTGGAGTCTCATTCCTTCAGATTTTAATTGCTGTTGGACATTTAAAAGAAAACTTTTTCTTTCTATCTCTTTTATCTCTGTCATTCAGTATTTCTTACCCTCTTTTTATTTTGCTTTCTGTACCTGATTGGACATTGAATTCACTATTCTAACTTACACTTCCTGGAACTGACTCTGCACTGCTTATTAACATGCTTCAATCTGATTAGTTAAAGGGATACACAGCTGCTTGCCCTGTTCACACGGGTCCCAGATGCCCTATAGAGGGTGCCGTGCTGGAGGAACTTGCTATGGCAAAAAAACAAAAACAGTCTATGGGCAAGTGCAAGTCCAGCCAGCGGTGTGTGCCGTTCGTTCACCGCTCAATGCAAAATACGGCCCCATATGTTGCAGTTTCCACAAGTATAATCGAATTTAGGACATATTAGGCTAGAAGTTACTATCAGTGATATTACAGTATGAGCACTTTGCATGCTTATATCAGGTACCTTTGTCCCAATTCAAGCAGAGTTATTAGGGTTAGTGCCTGTGTTAAAATAGGGCCCAGCAGGATGTCAAGTGAACATGCTCAGTGCTTGTCTACTAATATTGTCGATAGTAACTTCTAGGCTGTTCTCGGTGTGCCATATCATTGCAAGTCAAGCAGATCGCAGCCAAACCTACAGAACCCTAACTAACAGCACTGTGGGAGAACCTTCACCACACGGACTGCAGCAGTTCAAGAAGGCGGCTCACCACCACCTTCTCAAGGGCAATTAGGGATGGGCAATAAATGCTGGCCTTACCAGCGACGCCCACATCCCACATCCCATGAACGAATAAAAAAAAATCAGAAGTTTGTGGGTTCAAGCCCCACTGCAGATGTGAATACATAATCTGAGCTGGTACTTCAGTGCAGTACTGATGGAGTGCTGTATTGTTGGAGGTGCTGTCTTTCAGATGAGAAGTTAAACTAAGGCACCACCTGCCAGTTAAGGCGGATGCAAAAGATCCCATGGCATTGTTCTGTAAACCAGCAGAACAGATCAACTAATTAAATGTTTAGTACAGCAGGTGACCAGCCAAACACCAGATTATGAAGAAGATAAAATAATTTAAATAAGACAAATAAAGCATTTTAGTCCTTGTACCTAAAATGAGTATTTTGCTACTTACTTGTAGTAAAATGAAAGTTTCAGATTATTCTTTCACTGTCTAGCCATAGTTACCAGTCATTAATTAGCAATTTTCTCCCAAAGACACTCAATGTCAAAATGACACTTCTTGCTGTATTTGGCAGTGACAATGGGTGCTGTGTATAAACAGTGGCTTTGGGAGAATACTGTTGACCATCTGCTGTGGCCTGCTCAGTCACTGGTGCCTAATCATTCTTCCCTGAGGACAGTCTCTGTTCGGTTATTTCTGAGGATTTGATGCTGACACTGGAATGATATTGATCAATATGTGGAAAGGTTTATCTCTCTTCTAGCTGTACTATTTGTAATAAATGAAATTTATGACAAGTTGGCCAAAATTAACTGAATCAAACCTTCTTCAGATCCTTCATGTCAAGACTGAGTAGGGCATTAAAGCAAAACCAAAGAAATGTGTTAATTACATTGCAAAGCTCAGGCTTATCTGAACAGTTTCAAGAACAAACCCCTCTTGTAGACTGCACTATTGCACACAGTTTCTATATATTTATATTGTAGCTGCAGATGATTTTGGTTATAAAGTGCCGGCTTGGCTCAGTTGGTAGCCTTCACCTCTGAATCAGAAGGTTGTGGGTTCAAGTCCCACTGTAGACTTTAACATATAATCTGGGCTGATACTTCAGTGCAGTACTTTTTAAAAATTCGTTCATGGTATGTGGGCGTCGCTGGCGAGGCTGGCATTTATTGCCCATCCCTAATTGCCCTTGAGAAGGTGGTGGTGAGCCGCCTTCTTGAACTGCTGCAGTCCGTGTGGTGACGGTTCTCCCACAGTGCAGTTAGGAAGGGAGTTCCAGGATTTTGACCCAGCGACGATGAAGGAACGGCGATATATTTCCAAGTCGGAATGGTGTGTGACTTGGAGGGGAACGTGTAGGTGGTGTTGTTCCCATGTACCTGCTGCTCTTGTCCTTCTAGGTGGTAGAGGTCGCGGGTTTGGGAGGTGCTGTCGAAGAAGCCTTGGCGAGTTGCTGCAGTGCATCCTGTGGATGGTACACACTGCAGCCACAGTGCGCCGGTGGTGAAGGGAGTGAATGTTTAGGGAGGTGGATGGGGTGCCAATCAAGCGGGCTGCTTTATCTTGGATGGTGTCGAGCTTTTTGAGAGTTGCTGGAGCTGCCCTCATCCAAGCAAGTGGAGAGTAATCCATCACACTCCTGACTTGTGCCTTGTAGATGGTAGAAAGGCTTTGGGGAGTCAGGAGGTGAGTCACTCGCCGCAGAATACCCAGCCTCTGTCCTGCTCTTGTAGCCACAGTATTTATATGGCTGGTCCAGTTAAGTTTCTGGTCAATGGTGACCCCCAGGATGTTGATGGTGGGGGATTCGGCGATGGTAATGCCGTTGAATGTCAAGGGGAGGTGGTTCGACTCTCTCTTGTTGGAGATGGTCATTGCCTGGCACTTATCTGGCGCGAATGTTACCTGCCACTTATGAGCCCAAGCCTGGATGTTGTCCAGGTCTTGCTGCATGGGGGCTTGGACTGCTTCATTATTTGAGGGGTTGCGAACGGAACTGAACACTGTGCAATCATCAGCGAACATCCCCATTTCTGACTTTATGATGGAGGGAAGGTCATTGATGAAGCAGCTGAAGATGGTTGGGCCTAGGACACTGCCCTGAGGAACTCCTGCAGCAATGTCCTGGGGCTGAGATGATTGGCCTCCAACAACCACTACCATCTTCCTTTGTGCTAGGTATGACTCCAGCCACTGGAGAGTTTTTCCCCTGATTCCCATTGACTTCAATTTTACTAGGGCTCCTTGGTGCCACACTCGGTCAAATGCTGCCTTGATGTCAAGGGCAGTCACTCGCACCTCACCTCTGGAATTCAGCTCTTTTGTCTGTGTTTGGACCAAGGCTGTAATGAGGTCTGGAGCCGAGTGGTCCTGGCGGAACCCAAACTGAGCATCAGTGAGCAGGTTATTGGTGAGTAAGTGCCACTTGATAGCACTGTCGACGACACCTTCCATCACTTTGCTGATGATTGAGAGTAGACTGATGGGGCGGTAATGGGCCGGATTGGATTTGTCCTGCTTTTTGTGGATAGGACATACCTGGGCAATTTTCCACATTGTCGGGTAGATGCCAGTGTTGTAGCTGTACTGGAACAGTGTTGTAGCTGTACTGGAACAGCTTGGCTAGATGGAGTGCTGTATTGTTGGAGGTGCCATCTTTCAGATAAGGTGTTAAACTAAGGCTCCACCTACCAGTTCAGGTGGATGCAAAAGATCCCATGGCGTTATTTGAAGAAGAACAGAGAATTCTCCCAGTTTCCTGGCCTCCCTCAACCAATGCCACCAAAAACAGATTAACTGGTCATCCATCTCATTGCTCTATGTGGGACCTTGCTGTGCAGCAATTGTCGGCTGCCATGCCTACAGAACAATAGTAATTCAATGGCTACGAGGCACTTTGGGTCAGCCTGAGGATGTGAAAGTTGCTATATAAATGCAAATTCTTTCTTTCTAGCATAATTGGTAAATGTCCAAAATATTTATATGTATGGAGCAACTACTAAATTTACTCTTTGTTATTCAGTAGTCTCTCACTTGCCTACTTTATTTAGCTGGAACTATTGTTCTACTTCTACAGCCCTCATTTTTGATTTATCCCCCACCCCACCATTTGCCATGTGCCTTGTTGGGTATAGAACCCGCTCTCGGACCTCTGCCATTGGCTGCTCTGCAATCAGCTGAATGACTTGTGCCGACTCACTCTCTGACTCCTTTGCTTTCAGTAGAAAAGTGCATAACCTTAATTATCCGCTCTTGTCATAAATTTCATTTACTGCAAATAATACAGCCAGAAGAGAGATAAACCTTTCCATATATTGATCAATATCATTCCAGTGTCAGCAACAAATCCTCAGAAATAACCAAACCTACTCAACAGACCATCCGAGATCAGGAACTCACTGTGATGGAAAATGCCCCATCACTCATGTTGCAAGACAGTGACACACCAATTCACTGATTGGATCTACTTTCCTACTTCCTCTGATCCTGCAACTATTGCAGTTATTCCAAAAATGCAATATTTTACTCATCTTTTTCTAACTTTCTATCTCCATGATTTTTCATACTGTACACATTAAAAAATGGTAAATAATTTTTGAAAATCCATTCCCAGGGCCTCACTGAAAAGGTTGGCATTTATTGTCCATCCCTAGTTGCCCCAAGAAGGTGTGCTGGGTCTTTGATACAACAAAATGACTTGCTAGGTTATTTCCAAGTCAACCATGTAGATGTGGGACTGGGTAAGGACAGCCGGTTTCTTTCCCTGAAATACATTAGTGAACCAGTTGAGTTTTTCTAATAGCTTCATGGTCACTTTTTACTGATACCAGCTTTTTATTTCCTGATTGCTTTTTTTGTTGAACTGAATTCAAATTCTCAAACTGCTATAGTAGGATTTGAACTCCCATGATCTAAGATTATTATTCTAGGCTTGCTGGATTACTAGTCTAGTAACATAACCACTACACTATTGTACCTCCAGTAATTATCACTACTGAAGCAATAACCATGCACTTTTATGCTTCACCGTGTCTGAACTTCAAATGTTTAAAACTAGTTTATATTGTTTAGCCTTTGTGTTGAGGCTGATAATGCGTTGCTATAACAACAAGTGGCCTGCTTTTTGGATGCCGCATGTGCCTCTAGCACTCTGAGGTGACCCCGCAAGATAATATGAGGTCAGCTCCTTTCAATATGATTGCAGCATTTCCAGCGCACAGCATGTGAAAGGGGCATATTATCCAGCACTAGCAGCTCTTGAAGGACTGCTGGTCACCTTAAAGCTGCATTGCTACTGAAGTGGCTGCAACAAGACTTTCTCCAGGTCTTGCAGCAAGACTACAATGATGAACAACAGGCTTATGGGATGCAGCTTTGGCAGTCACGCTGTAGTAGGTGCTGTAGGAGAGGAGGGTGATCTTTTTTGAAGTGGAAGGGTATTTTATTTTGAAGAGTAACATGACAACAACCTGGTTGGAGGAGGTAGAAAGAGTGATTGTTGTCTCACTTGTAACCAGATCCTGGGAGCTGGTGAGGATGACATTTGCTGACCTATGAAAGGTGACCAAGGTAAGTGTGCTCGCACTTTGTTTAATTTTATAACATTACCTTACAATGCATCTTAACAATATTTCGCTGTAAGCTTGGCAGAGCATCATGGAGGGATTCTGTTAACTGTTAACCTACAGGCATGGCTATGTTTTACCACAGTACTCTGTCTTTTCGCCATGCCGATGTGTTTGTCCTGTGGCCTATAAAACGTGGCAAAGAAACAAACAGCAAACATGCACCCAACATGAGGCACCTGCATGTTCAAAGATTCACGACGGGGCGGCTTGAGGCCTCTTTGACCACTGGTGGAGGCCGGTTCTTTTTATCGCCACCTGTTCCATGGAGATGGCTGTAGCTCAGTGGTTAGCACTCTTGTCTCTGAGTCAGAAGGTCATGGCTTTAAGTCCCACTGAGCACACATTCTCCAGTGCAGTACTGAGAGGGGAGAGGCACTGTCAGAGATGCTGTCTTTTGGATGAGATATTAACCCATCTGCCCTCTCAGGTGGACATGAAAGATCCTGCAGCACTATTTAAAGTAGAGCTGGGGAGTTCTCCCTGGTGTCGTGGCCAGTGTTTATACCTCAACCAACATCAATAAAGCAGATTTTCTGGTCATTATCAGATTGTTGTTTGTGGGACCTTGCTGTGTGTAAGTTGGCTGCTGCGTTTTCTACATTACAACAGTGACTATGCTTCAAAAGTACTTCATTGTCTGAAAAGTGCTTTTGGATATCCTGAGGTGGTGAAAGGCACTATATAAATGCAAGATCTTTCTTTTCCTCTCATTCTGCCTTTTGTGCTGCAGAACCAGCAGATCATAGAATCATAGAACGGTTACAGCACGGAAGGAGGCCATTCGGCCCATCGAGTCTGTGCCGACTCTCTGCAAGAGCAATCCAGCTAGCCCTGCTCCCCCGCCTTTTCCCCATAGCCCTGCAAATTTTTTCCCTTCAAGTACTCATCCAATTCCCTTTTGAAAGCCACGAATGAATCTGCCTCCATCATCCCCTAAGGCAGTGCATTCCAGATCATAAACACTCGCTGTGTAAAAAAGATTTTCCTCATGTCGCCTTTGGTTCTTTTGCCAATCACCTTAAATCTATGTCCTCTGGTTCTTGACCCTTCCGCCAATGGGAACAGTTTCTCTCTATCTACTGTGTCTGGACCCTTCATGATTTTGAATACAAATCTCCTCTCAACCTTCTCTGCTCTAAGGAGAACAACCCCAGCTACTCCAGTTTATCCATTGAAGTCTTTCATTCCTGGAACCATTCTAGTAAATCTCTTCTACCCCACATCCTTCCTAAAGTGCGGTGCCTAGAATTTGACACAATATCTAGTTGTGGCCGAACCAGTATTTTATAAAGGTTCATCATGACTTCTTTGCTAATGTACTCTTTGCCTCTATTTATAAAGCCCAGGATCTCGTATGCTTTTTTAACCGCTTTCTCAACCTGCCCTGCCACCTTCAACAATTTGTGCACATATATCCCCAGATCCCGCTGTCCCTGCATTCCTTTTAGAATTGTATCCTTTAGTTTATATTGCCTCTCCTCTTCTTCTTGCACTTCTCTGCGTTAAATTTCATCTGCCACATGTCCGCCCATGCCACCAGCCTGTCTACGTCCTCTTGAAGTCTATCACTATCCTCTTCACTGTTCACTACACTTCCAAGTTTTGTGTCATCCGCAAATTTTGAAATTGTGCCCTGTACACCCAAGTCCAAGTCATTAATGTATATCAAAAAAAGCAATGGTCCCAGCACCGATCCCCAGAGAACACCACTGTACACCTCCCTCCTGTCCGAAAAACAACCATTCACCACTACTCTCTGTTTCCTGTCCCTTAGCCAATTTCATGTCCATGCTGCCACTGCCCCTTTTATTCCATGGGCTTCAACTTTGATGACAAATCTATTATGTGGCACATTATCAAACGCCTTTCGGAAATCCATAAACATTACATCAACCACATTGCCCTCATCAATCCTTTCTGTTACCTCATCAAAAAACTCAACCAAGTTAGTTAAACACGATTTGCCTTTAAAAAATCCATGCTGGCTTTCCTTAATTAATCCACACTTGTCCAAGTGACTATTAATTTTGTCCTGGATTAATGTTTCTAAAAGTTTCCCCACCACCGAGGTTAAACTGACTGGCCTGTAGTTGCTGGGCTATCCATGTACGCTAATTGGAAATTATTATAAAAAGATTAATATACACAACGCATAAGCAGAAGATTAAATGAAGACATGTACATTGCAAAATTTATTCTGTAATCCCCAATGAAAGTACACTGCCTTTTCTGTAAACGTATCCATAGGTCAGTCGATATGTTTAGGAGCTTTAGAACCACACATGCGGTTTTACTGGGGCTTTCAGTCACTTTGGTTGGATTTAAAGGATTAAAAAGAATCAAACAAGAGTGCAGTGATATCCAACATATTGGTAATAACCGCAGTTATTTTCTCTGTGTTTATGTAGATAGATAAACGAGGATTTGATAGAGATGAGAGAGATATAGGTAGAGAAATAAATTGAGAGGAAGAAGAAAGGATGGAGAAAGAAAGCGAGATAGAGAGATAGAGGGAGAGATAGATAGATAGATATAGAGAGATAGAGATAGACAGAGAGATACAGACAGATAGGGAGAGAGATAAAGAGAGAGAGTGATAGAGAGAGAGAAAGGACGGAGAAAAGGAGAGAGAGAGAGAGATAATTTTGCTATCACAGCAAAGGTCATTTTGCTATGTGCAACCCTTGCCAGTACCATATGCAGGAAATGAAAGTGCAACTCTGAACAAATGTAGGTTCACCTGCCAGGCAGCATATGTTTTGCTACGATCAAACCCGAAGGGCTTTGGTAAGAACTGAGACAGATGTGGTGCTGACCCCTCTAAATCCAATCACCAACTACCAGAACATGTTACATTTAGTCACAGAAAAACACATCCACAGGACCACATTAACAATAAATATTCATCTAAGAATATGAAATAAAACCTTTAATAGTAATTTATGTCTAAAAGAATAAAAAGAAAATGTACTGAGGTTATCATACTTATTAACCAGCATTGAATTGGCAGATTTAATTAAAAGATTTACAGTTCTATTTTGCTCCCTCTTCTTCCCTTTCCACTGATGTAACATTTAGCAGTTGAGAGAATGCACTGGCCTGAGGATACAATTCTTGGACCTGTCCACTAGGAAGTGTCCTGGGGCAACTTGTCCCCGGGGTTTTTTGTTTCGCTGACTTTGCCCATCCCTGTGGAGAAGGACCTGGCCCTCTGTTCAGTGCCGTGCCCTGCAATAACAGCTTAATTTCTGGGAAAGCATGGGCACAAACTTTAACCTTTGCCTCTCCGTGGCACCAGCACACTGGTGTACCAGCAGCCATCTTCATTACCCTGCGCAATGAAAGGCTTTTCATCAAAGTGATGCAAAATATTCACTATCCGTGCTAATTTTTCTTTGAACATTCTTCTACCAAAGGATTAAAAAGCAGTGGCTTCTGCAGCTGTTTAATAGAACCAACCAAACCCACTCTGCCAGCTTGAGAGAGCTTCTCTTCCACAGATTGGAGACACATAATGTTACCTTGGTGACAGCTGTAACACAGTATGCTGATATTTTTAGCTTATACAAGAAAAATTAATCTTCGTCTACCATTCCCGGCACATTGCAAATGTTTCCACACTCTTATTTTAACTGCTGCTGGCAAATGTTCAGGAAGCTCGTACAGAAAGTTCACTGTTTCTACGACTAAAAAAAAAGTGTAAACCGTTGAATCTTAAGCTAAGTTCAAAACGCACACAGTTTAAGGACTGCGGTGGCCAGTGAAGCAAGTGCTCGCCGCAATACCGGCTACAGCTGTACCTGCGCTTGTCACTATGCCAACCTGCTATTTGCCTGTCTGTTCCTTACTCCTTCCTGGTCATATCCCATCTGCTTCTGAGTGTACGATGTGCTGTGTATTACAGATTCGACTCTTTTTTAAAATTTGTTGAGTATTTGGTGGTGGGGAGGGAGCAGTAAAAGCAACATATTTTATATTCAAATCTTAATATGAAATCGTTTGGCTCCAGTTTGCAGTCACACACACATCACATTTCATCAAGTAAGACAAGCAGCCCTTTTCCAGTTTCAGCGCGCAAGGCAAATAAGCGAAGAGAAATCTGTGCAATATGGGACATCTGTCCCAGAGTCTTCCAGCTGCATTCAAGAGAAACTAAAATCTCAGCCCAAGGGAAGTTGTTGGTTCAGGGAGCCAAAAGACTGGCAGATGCATTTATGATAATTTTTTTTTTAAAACAGGGAACTAGAAGATGAAAGAGTCAGTTTTAACGGGAAGAGAGCGATCATGAAGGGGGGAGGGCGGGATGAGAGAGTGTAGGGCTTGGGAAAAGGAGGAAGATGCTTAAAACAAAAAAAAGTGTTAACCAGGGTTCAGGGTAAGCACATTCCTTATAAAGTGAAGGGCAAGGCTGGTAGAAGTAGGGAACCTTGGATGACTCGGGAGATTGAGGCCCTAGTCAAAAAGAAGAAGGAGGCATATGACATGCATAGGCAGCTGGGATCAAGTGCATCCCTTGAAGAGTATAGAGATTGCCGGAGTAGAGTTAAGAGAGAAATCAGGAGGGCAAAAAGGGGACATGAGATTGCTTTGGCAGATAAGGCAAAGGAGAATCCAAAGAGCTTCTACAAGTACATAAAGGGCAAAAGAGTAACTAGGGAGAGAGTAGGGCCTCTTAAGGATCAACAAGGTCATCTATGTGCGGAACCACAAGAGATGGGTGAGATCCTGAATGAATATTTCACATCGGTATTTACGGTTGAGAAAGGCATGGCTGTTAGGGAACTTGGGGAAATAAATATTGATGTCTTGAGGAGTGTACATATTACAGAGAGGGAGGTGCTGGAAGTCTTAACGCGCATCAAGGTAGATAAATCTCCGGGACCTGATGAAATGTATCCCAGGACGTTATGGGAGGTTAGGGAGGAAATTGCGGGTCCCCTAGCAGAGATATTTGAATCATCCACCGCTACAGGTGAGGTGCCTGAAGATTGGAGAGTAGCAAATGTTGTGCTTTTGTTTAAGAAGGGCGGCAGGGAAAAGCCTGGGAACTACAGACCGGTGAGCCTGACATCTGTAGTGGGTAAGTTGTTAGAGGGTATTCTGAGAGACAGGATCTACAGGCATTTGGAGAGGCAGGGACTGATTAGGAACAGTCAGCATGGTTTTGTGAGAGGAAAATCATGTCTTACGAATTTGATTGAGTTTTTCGAAGGGGTAACCAAGAAGATAGATGAGGGCTGTGCAGTAGACGTGGACTACATGGACTTTAGCAAAGCATTTGACAAGGTACCGCATGGCAAGTTGTTACATAAGGTTAAATCTCACGGGATCCAAGGTGAGGTAGCCAATTGGATACAAAATTGGCTTGACGACAGAAGACAGAGGGTGGTTGTAGAGGGTTGTTTTTCAAACTGGATGCCTGTGTCCAGCGGTGTGCCTCAGGGATCGGTGCTGGGTCCGCTGTTATTTGTTATTTATATTAATGATTTGGATGAGAATTTAGGAGGCATGGTTAGTAAGTTTGCAGATGACACCAAGATTGGTGGCATTGTGGACAGTGAAGAAGGTTATCTAGGATTGCAACGGGATCTTGATAAATTGTGCCAGTGGGCCGATGAATGGCAGATGGAGTTTAATTTAGATAAATGTGAGGTGATGCATTTTGATAGATCGAATCGGGCCAGGACCTACTCCGTTAATGGTAGGGAGTTGGGGAGAGTTATAGAACAAAGAGATCTAGGAGTACATGTTCATAGCTCCTTGAAAGTGGAGTCACAGGTGGATAGGGTGGTGAAGAAGGCATGCTTGGTTTCATTGGTCAGAACACTGAATGCAGGAGTTGGGATGTCTTGTTGAAGTTGTACAGGGCATTGGTGAGGCCACACTTGGAATACTGTGTACAGTTCTGGTCACCCTATTATAGAAAGGATATTATTAAACTAGAAAGAGTGCAGAAACGATTTACTAGGATGCTACCGGGACTTGATGGTTTGACTTATAGGGAGAGGTTAGACAGACTGGGACTTTTTTCCCTGGAGAGTAGGAGGTTAAGGGGTGATCTTATAGAAGTCTATAAAATAATGAGGGGCATAGATAAGGTAGATAGTCAAAATCTTTTCCCAAAGGTAGGGGAGTCTATAACGAGGGGGCATAGATTTAAGGTGAGAGGGGAGAGATACAAAAGGGTCCAGAGGGGCAATTTTTTCACTCAAAGGGTGGTGAGTGTCTGGAATGAGCTGCCAGAGGCAGTAGTAGAGGCGGGTACAATTTTGTCTTTTAAAAAGCATTTGGACAGTTACATGGGTAAGATGGGTATAGAGGGATATGGGCCAAGTGCAGGCAATTGGGACTAGCTTAGTGGTATAAACTGGGTGACATGGACATGTTGGGCCGAAGGGCCTGTTTCCATGTTGTAACTTCTATGATTCTATGATTCTATGAATGACCGAAACGGGAATCTGGGATTCTTGTAGGCAATCTACACATGGCGCGCTTAAGGCCAGTGACCTTTGAACAAAGGACAGCCCAGATCTGTTAAAACACAAATCATCTGCTGTAAACAGTGTTGCTCATTTAATATAAGAGTGAAACTTACTAAGTTGCCCCTCACATGACACAGCACAGTCTCTGCTACTCCATTGAAACAGAAGTAGGCCATTTAGCCCTTCGAGCCTGATCCACCATTCAATGAGATCATGGCTGATCTGTGACCTAACTCTATGTACCTACCTTAGCCCCATATCCCTTAATACCTTTGGTTAACAAAAATCTATCAATCTCAGATTTAAAATTAACAATTGAGTTCGCATCAACTGCCATTTGTGGAAGAGAGTTCCAGACTTCTAACACCCTTTGCGTGTGGAAGTGTTTCCTAACTTTACTCCTGAAAGTCCTGGCTCTATTTTTTAGGCTATGTTCCCTAGTCCTAGACTCCCCAACCAGCGGAAATAGTTTCTCTCTACCTACCCTATCAATACCGCTTAATACCTTGAAAACTTCGATCAAATCACCCCATTATCTTCTAACTTCCAGGGAATACAACCCTAGTTTGTGTAATCTCTCCTCGTAGTTTAACCCTTGGTGCCCAGGTATCATTCCAGTAAATCTACGCTGCACTCCCTCCAAGGCCAATATATCCTTCCAAAGGTGCAGTGCCCAGAACTGAACACAGCGCTCCAGGTGTGGTCTAACCAGGGCTTTGCATAGCTGCAGCAAAACTTCTACCCCTCTTGTATTCTAGTCCTCTAGATATAAAGGCCAGCATTCCGTTAGCATTTTGATTATTTTCTGTACCTGTCCATGACATTTTAATGATCTATGTACATGGACCCCTGAGTCTCTTTGAACCTTCACTGTTTTGAGCTTTTCACCATTTAGAAAGTATTCTGATCTATCCTTTTTAGGTCCAAAGTGGATGACCTCACATTTGCCACAGTTTTGCCCATTCACTTAATCTATTAATATCTCTCTGTAATTTTATGCTTCCATCTATACTGCTTACAATGCTGCCTATCTTTGTGTCATTGGCAAACTTGGATATGTGGGTCTCTATGCCGTCATCTAAGTGGTTGATAATTACAGTGAATGGTTGAGGCCCCAGCACAGATCCATGTGGGACATCACTAGTCACATCCTGCCAATTTGAATACCTGCCCACTATCCCTACCCTCTGTTTCCTGCCATTCAGCCAATTTCCTAACCAGGTCAATAATTTGCCCTCAATTTCATGAGCTTCAACTTTAGCTAACAGTCTCCTATGTGGGACTTTATCGAATGCCTTCTGGAAGTCCATATAAATAACATCCATAGATATTCCCCTGTGCACTATTTTAGTCACCTCTTCAAAAAATTCAATCAGGTTTGTCAGGCATGACTTACCCTTTACAAATCCATGCTGGCTCTCCCTGATTAACTGAAAATTTTCAAGGTTTTCAGTCACTTTATCCTTAATTATTGGACTGTAGTAATATCCTGACAACAGATGTTAGGCTAACTGATCTATAATTCCTTGGTTTCCCTCTCTCACCTTTCTTGAATAGCAGTGACATGTGCAATTTTCCAATCTAAAGGAATGGTTCTTGAATTGAAAGAACTTTGGAAGATTATAGTTGGGGCATCTGCAATATTCTCACCTACTTCCTTTAATACCCTGGGATGGAAACCATCTGTTCCTGGGGATTTGTCATTCTTTGGTGCCATTATTTTCATCATTACTGTTAATTTGCTTATGTTAATTATGGTGAGTCCCCGTGCCTGATTCAAAGTTTGTTTCCTTGTGGTGTTTGGCAAGCTATCCTCTTCCTCTACTGTGAATACTGATGCTAAGTAATTATTTAACATGTCCGCCATTTCCTTATTTTCATTTACAATATCACTGTTATCAGTTTTTAAGGGGCCCACATTGCTCTTGACCATTCTCTTTTTCCTAATACAATTGTAAAAATTTTTGTATTGATTTTGATATCCCTTGCAAATTTCTTTCATCCTCCCTTTTTGTAACTCTTACTATCTGTTTTATCACCCTTTCCTGTACTTTGTATCTCTCCCAGTTGCCAGGATCTGTGCTATTTTTTGCATGCTTTTTCTTTTACTCCACATATACTGATACACAACAAAAACTTGCATTTATATAGTGCCATTAACGTAGTAAAATGTCCCAAGATGCATCACTGGAGCGTTATCAAACAAAAGGGTCGAGAATCAGAGGACACAGATTTAAGGTGATTGGCTAAAGAACCAAAGGCGACATGAGGGAAAACTTTTTAACGCAGTGAGTTGTTATGATCTGGAATGCGCTGTCTGAAAGGGTGGTGGAAGCAGATTCAATCATGGTGTTCAAAAAGGAATTGGATAAATACTTGAAAGGAAAAAAATTGCAGGGCTACAGGGTAAGAGCAGGGGAATGGGACTAACTGAATTGCTCTTGCAAAGAGCTGGCACGGGCTCGATGGGCTGAATGGCCTCCTTCTGTGCTGAAACCATTCAATGATTCTATGGTTTTATCAAAATTTGACACCAAGCCACATAAAGAGATATTAGGACTGGTGACCAAAAGCTTGGTCAAAGAGGTAGGTTTTAAGGAGTGACTTAAAGGAGGAGAGAAATAGGTGGAGAGTTGGAGAGGTTTAGGGAGGGAATTGTAATAAACTGGATAGCCAGATGGTGAAGGATAGAACAATACAGCCTGGTCTTCAGTTGCTTCCAAGCCTTTATTCATATAGATCCACATTACACCCACACCACACTCTAGATCAGCTCTCTTATAAATGGATACAAGAGCGTTCCCAATTGATACGCACCACCTGAATACAATTAACACTAATTAAAATAAATCACATGGATACAATTAACAGGAATTAGTTTGGGGCCTGGGCAGCTGAAGGCACGGCCGCCAATGGTGGAGCGATGAAAATTAGGGATGCGCAAGAGGTCAGAATTGGAGGAGTGCAGAGATCTCGGAGGATTATGGGGCTAGAGGAGGTTACAGAGATAGGGAGGGTCGAGGCCATGGAGGGATTTGAAAACAAGGATGAGAATTTTAAAATCGAGACCTTGCCTGACCGGGAGCCAATGTAGGTCAGCGAGCAAAGGGGGTAATGGGTAGACGGGACTTGGTGCGAGTTAGGATAAAGGCAGCAGAGTTTTGGATGAGCTCAAGTTTACGAACTGACACACAGGGGGCCATTTTAACCCACCCTGTGGGATGGGAACAGGGCAGGGGGCCTTTAAAACAGTCCTTTGAGCCTTGCCGTCCCGTTCCCTCCGGAAACCCGCTGGCCACCATTTGAACTGTAGTTCGGTGGCTGAAGGGCCTGTCGATCTCATTCTTGAAAGCTCCAATTGACCCCCAACATCGACAGCCTTTTGGCGGAGAGAGTTCCAGATTTCCACTACCCTTTGTTTGAAAAAATGCTTCCTGATTTCACTCCTAGCTCTAATTTTAAGATTATGCCCACTTTGTCCTGGATTCCCCCACCAGGGGAACTAGCTTCTCTGGGGGTAAAATTCACCTTGGGCACTAGTGTAAAACAGGCCATAGCAAAGCAGCCGCTTGTTTTACACTCTGCTCGATTTGGAAAAGAAACTTGGGCGGAGAATAAAACAAACCGCTGATTCGCTAGCGCCTGTTTTGCGCTACTGCCGAAGACAGACCTCACCCTCTCTGTATCTACTCTATCAAATCCCTTTATCATTTTAAATGCCTTGATCAGATCACCCCCTCAATCTTCTAAACTCAAGGGAATACAAGCCATGTTTATGCCACCTGTCCTCATAATTCAACTCTCTAAGCCCTGGTATCATTCTGGTGAATCTGTGCTGCACCCCCTCCAAGGCCAATATATCCTTTCTGAGTTGTGGTGTCCAGAACTGGAGGCAGTACTCCAGACTGGGTCTGACCAAGGCTCTGTACAGCTGAAGCATAACTTCCTCACTTTTGAATTCCAACCGCCTTGAGATAAAGGCCAACATTCATTCCATTGGCCTTTTTGATTGCTTTTCATGCTAGCGTTTAGTTTTGATGGTTAAAGTTAAGGATACTTCACATTACTTATATTTACTTCACATTATTTTATTTGCATTGGATTGTGATCCTATTGGAGCAGGCTACGCTCGTTGGAATATCGTACAATAACTAAATGGTCAGCTGATTTCCGAGTGAACAACCAGCTGGGTTTTTTCCCACCTCAGTACTGTTCTTCCTCGTGGCTGAAATGTTCCAAGTATCTCCCGTGTTGCTCTAAGGCTGTTTTACTAGTGTAAAATAAAAACAAAATGCTGGGAAACACTCAGCAGGTCAGGCAGCATCTGTGCAGAAAGAGAAACGGAGTTAATGTTTTAGGTCAATGACCTTTCATCAGAACTGGAAGATGTTAGAGATGAACAGGTTGTGTCCAATTTTCTGGGCGCTACATTTTAGGAAGGATGTCAAGGCCTTGGAGAGGGTGCAGAGGAGATTTATTAGAATGGTACCAGGGATGAGGGATTTCAGTTATGTGGAGAGACTAGAGAAGCTGGGATTGTTCTCCTTAGAACAGAGAAGGTTAAGGGGAGATTTAATAAAAGTGTTCAAAATCATGAAGGGTTTTGACAGAGTAAAAAGGGAGAAACTGTTTCTACTGGCAGAAGGGTCGGCAACCGAAGAACACAGATTAAGGTGATCGGCAAAAGAGCCAGAGGTGAGATGAGGAGAATGTTTTTTAATGCAGTGAGTTATTATGATCTGGAATGCACTGCCTGAAAGGGTGGTGGAAGCAGATTCAATAGCAACTTTCAAAATAAGGGGTCTCCTATTTAAGACGGAGATGAAGAGAATTTTTTTCTCTCAGAGGGTCGTGAGTCTGTGGAACTCCCTTCCCCAGACAGTGATGGAGGCAGGGTCATTCAATATTTTTAAGGCTGAGTTAGATAGATTCCTGCTTAGCAAGGGAGTCAAAGGTTATAGTAGGTAGATGGGAAAGTAGGGTTAAAGTCATAATCAGATCAGCCATGATCTTATCAAATGGCAGAGCAGGCTCGAGGGGCCGAATGGCCTACTCCTGCTCTTAATTCGTACATTCATATGTTCAAAAGGGAATTGGATAAATACTTGAAGGGTAAAAATTTGCAGGGCTATGGGGAAAGAGCACAAGAGTAGGACTAATTGGATAGCTCTTACAAAGAGCCAGCACAAGCATGATGGGCCGAATGGCCGCCTTCTGTGCTGTAAGATCCTATGAATCTATACAAGCTTTAAAGAAATAGCAGAGCCAAGGGAATGGGAAGGGGGCGAGCAGGGAATGAACAAAAGGGAGAGGTGTCTGTGATAGGATGGAGGGCAGGAGTGATTAAATGATAAAAGGGATGATGGTGCGAGGCAAAAAGGGGTGATAATGGGACAAGTGAAGAAAAGAAAGATGGGTCCAGAGGAGGTGTAAATGGTTACAGCAGAATAGCAGAGGGGGAGGGAAGCATAGAAAATCTTCTTACTAGTGTGTTTGATATTAAGATTACACCAGCAGAAATTATGTTTTTGCAGCAATGTGCAGAATCTTTGTGGAGCTTGACTGGGGAGCAAGTAAATGCCACCCAGTGCACATCAGAGTGCTCATGCAGCTGCAGTTGCCATGTGGGACCCATCATCAAATCAAGCGCCATTGACTGTAAGCGCAGTGCAGTATGGAAATGGCTTCTCAGCAGTGTGTAGCAGTCAGTAACACCACAAATTCTAAATAACATCTTCATTAATCAGGATCTAATCATTCTGATTTATGGAAATAGAAATGCAAGGTGCAAATTGCCTTATCTATCTGACTGACTGCGACGCAGGTGGTACCTCAGAGGTCAGCTTGAGTCTGGCCTTGAATGGCCAAATCCAGATTAAATTAAACAAACTTCTCGGTTGATTTACAGCCATTTTTATTTTGTTGTTGAAAAAAAATGTTGTTTGATTAGAAATAATAGCTTGGTTTTCAATGCTTAATGCTCCACATCATCATTTACAGGACTTCAAATGTTTGAACATTCTGCACTGCCATCTGTTGGACGTTGAGATTAACTTTGGAGGAGCTACCTGAACAATGGAAGGAACTAGAAGGTACGTCATTTGTGTCCATTCTCAGTACAGAGGCTAAGGTTACCAGGTCCCTGTTTATAGATCTAAAAAACGAGACCAACTTAAAACATTCTTAAGATTTGAAATGAATGATGTGCCTCCTTGATAAGGTTGAGATGTACCGGCTTTATTTGAAGATTTGATATTACTGTGTTTCATTCGATTATTTCCTACATTACAACAGCGACTACACTTCAAAAGTATCTACTTGGCTGTAAAGCGCTTTGGGACGTGGTGAAAGGTGTTATATAAGTGGTGTTCCCCAGGGGCTGAATGGCCACCTTCTGTGCTGTAAGATCCTAGCAATCTATTCAATCTTTAAAGGAATAGCAGAGCCAAGGGAATGGGAAGGGGGCGAGCAGGGAATGAACAAAAGGGAGAGGTGTCTGTGATAGGATGGAGGGCAGGAGTGATTCGGCTCTTTTTGATATATATTAATGACTTGGACTTGGGTATACAGGGCATAATTTCAAGATTTGCAGATGACATGAAATTCGTCAATTTAGTAAACACTGAGGAGGATAGTAACAGACTTCAGGAGGACATAGACAGACTGGTGAAATGGGCAGACACATGGCGGATGAAATTTAACGCAGAGAAGTGTGAAATGATACATTTTGGTATAAACTAAATGGTGTACTTTTAAAGGAGGTGCAGGAATAGAGAGACCTGGGGGTGTATGCATACAAATCTTTGAAGGTGGCAGGACAAATTGAGAATGCTGTTAAAAAAAATATGGGATCCTTGGCTTTATAAATAGAAACATAGAGTACAAAAGCAAGGAGGTTTTGCTAAACCTTTATGAAACACTGGTTAGGCCTCAGCTGGAGTATTGTGTTCAATTCTGGGCACCACACTTCAGGAAGGATGTCAAGGCCTTAGAGAGGGTACAGAAGAGATTTACTAGAATGGCACCAAGGATGAGGGACTTCAGTTATGTGGAGAGACTGGAGAAGCTGAGGTTGTTCTCCTTAGAGCAGAGAAGGTTAAGAGGAGATTTGATTCCAAATCATGAATGGCTTTGATAGAGTAAATAAGGAGAAACTGTTTCCAGTGGCAGAAGGGTCAGTGACCAGAGGACACAGATTTAAGGTGATCGGCAAAAGAACCAGAGGCAACATGAAGAAAAACATCTTTTTTACACAGCGAGTTGTTGTGATCTGGAATGCACTGCCTGAAAGGATGGTGGAAGCAGATTCAATAATAACTTTAAAAAAGGAATTGGATAAATGCTTGAAAGGGAAAAATTTACAAGGCTATGGGGAAAGAGCAGGGGAGTGGGACTAATTGGATAGCTCTAACAAAGAGCTGACACAGGCACGATGGGCCGAATGGCCTCCTTCTGTGCTTTATCATTCTTTGATTCTATGATTCTATGATAAATGCAAGTTCTTTCTTTCTATTGTGAAATCAATATGAACATTGCCCTAGATTATCGCAGCATTGTGAAACCATTAAGCCTCGAAGTTACTGCTGGCGACATTAATGGATCAACCCTTAATGTGTACTCCATCATCCATTATTTTAACAGATACATTAACCTATTTATTTTAAATGGGAATGCTGTACAAACATTTAAGCTTTCTCCCACTAATATGGGCAACATTAATTTCTAGGCTTTAGTGTACTAATAGACCATTTATTTTAGAATTTTAATTGCACTTCCTGGGCACCTCTGGATAAATATGCTGTTGCTGTTGATGAGACTAACTGCTGCACTAAAATGAATCTTGGGCTAAGGACTGTTTTGCTTCATATTCATGTATATGGACAATTTTTACAATTTTAAAAAATTCAAACAATTTTTTTTAACATAGATGAGGAAGCAGAATGCAGAATCTGATAGATACAAAGAATTTAAGGGCGTGTGTGTACTGGGAATTTATCACATCAGTGTTTATTTTAGTCTTTCTGTGTTGATGCAGGGCAAAGTCACCACTAGCACGCTAACATCCCAGCACGATTATACAAATGCTTTCTCATTCTTTAGCCATTTACTGTTGTACTTGGCTTCTTTGACAGAACTATTTAAGAACAAATGCAAATGGATGGTACTACTCTTGAAAGCTTCAGAGTAACAGGTTGCACTCATTATCACTACTGTCTGTAATTAAGGTTCACTGATCAGCACAATAGATGTCTGTACCAGTTATGCTGAATAGCTGTAGACGGCCACTCTTGCCAGGAGGTAAGAAAGAAAGAGAAGGAAGGAAATAAAGAAGGAAAGAAAGAACATGCATTTATATAGCGCCTGTCACGACCTTAGGACATCCCAAAGCACTTTACAGCCAATGAAGTACTTTTGAAATGTAGTCACTATTGTAATACAGGGAAATATGACAGCCAATTTGCGCACAGCAAGCTCCCACAAACAGCAATGAGATAATGACCATCTGACGATTACCAATGTTAATCTGTCTTAGCGATGTTGGTTGAGGGGTAAATATTGGCCAGGACACGGGGGAGAACTCCCTTGCTCTTCTTTGAAATCATGCCATGGGATCATTTACGTCCACCTGAGAGGGCAGATGGGGCCTCGGTTTAACGTCTCATCAGAAAGACAGGTTGGAGAGGATTGCAGGTTACCTTAGTTCCGAGAACAGACAAGAACAGACAAGACTGATGACTCCATGCTACTGGCCACTTGGGAATGTTCACGTTGAAGCAGATGCTGGATAGTTTCAGGTCTCACAGAGTACTTTTTAAATTTTGTTTTTTAAATGCAATGCGCAGGAACAATCATGACTCGTGACAAACATTCAGGTTAGCACAAACGAGTGTCAGAAGTCCGAGAGGGCCTAAGTTGAAGTGAGTAAAAGGAATAGGGATCAAAATCAAGCAGGAGGGAGTATTCTAATAGGACAGTTGCGTATTGCACTGATACTCAGTCAGGGTGAGTGATCAGTGCTTGGGCGGTTAGTCCCTCCAAGGCACTATGAACTCCTGGGATGCCATGAATAAAAATATGTGTTGAAGTAACATAATGGTACACAGTAGCATCTCTGGGGGGGGGGGGGGGGGGGAGAATGATGCAGGAGATCACCTCGCCCGAAGGGAGGAAACAGTTTCACTGAGCGCTCTGAATCTCCTCTTTGATCATGTGATAGGCACTCGTGGTGATATTGAGGAATCACTTACATCATGGAGCATCCTTCAACTCATCATACACCAAGATCCAGAAGGGGCGGCCATTCTGAAGAATCTCGACCCGATTTAGTGGAGCTTAAACATTACCCTCTCAGACTAAAATCAAGGGTGCAGTAGTGCAGTGGTACTGGACTAGTAACCCAGAGGTTATGAGTTCAAATCACACCATAGTAGGTTTTCAAACTGAATTCAATAATTTGGATAATTTGTGGCCGGGAATCAGGAAAATAAATGACCAACCCCTACCTGGCCTGGTCTACTTGTGACTCCAGTCCACACTATGTGGTTAGCTCTTAATGCCCTTGATGTGGCCTGGCAAGCTATTCAATTGTAAGGTTCATTGCCACCTTCTTAGGCAACTAGCATTGGGCAATACAATATGGCCTTGTCAGCCTCACCCACATCCCAAGATAACATTAAAAAAGCTCTTTTCCAGAGCATCTAGATCGAAGCAGATCATGGTGTAATCATGTTGGCACCACAAGACTGGAACAGCAACAAGATGCAATGTAAAGAATGAAGTCAACAGTCTCAAAGGATCTCAATGGTGAGCTCTATATTACACAAAAGTGGATTGAATTCAATAAGGAATGCTTTGTGGACTTCATCTCTTCTATTTGTGATAGTCCAGGGTGGTTGGGTCTGCAGACAGACTCGGAATATGTGGAAAGGCCATGTTCCTAATACCTGTTAGGCATGATGGGGTTCCAATGGTGGAGCTGCACTGTTGTGTTATAAGTACACTGCAGGATTTGAAATGTCCTTTCTCTTTGAAAGCTTGTGCATAACTGAATAAATAAATTTCCCATCCCTGTTCTGTAGTTGGTTGACCTATGTCTGTAACATTGGCCTCTGCTAGTCACTGGGCAATCAGAACTAAAATGGAGTAGAAAAATATCTTGTTCTCCAATACCAATATAGTCAAAAGAGGTCCCAGTGTCAACAAAGGCTCGAGAGTGGCTTGTCTCTGAACCCCTTTGGTTAAAAGGAAGTGTTGTGCCTAAAGTTACTAATAAAAGGAATCCCCTTCAAGATGATTAAGAGTGCAGGTTATACAGCCGTTTTCACATTGGTTTTTAGGGTTTCTTGCAGGATTTTTAGATGCATTTTCATTTAAAAGTAGTCGTATAATTCAGGTCAGTGATCTGATTCCTGGGGGTATTAAGAAAGAAAGAAAGACTTGCATTTATATAGTGCCTTTAAGGTAGTAAAACGTCCCAAGGCGCTTCACAGGAGCGATTATCAAATAAAATTTGACACTGAGCCACATAAGGAGAAATTGGGACAGGTGACCAAAAGTTTGATATCAGGGTTGTTTCTAAGGGGAAGTATGATGAAGAGGTCAAATGACGTTTGAAAAGAGTCACAGATGTTTCTCCAAGTCACGGCATTGCCTACAAAAGCAAGCAAGTCCACGCAAAGCCAGCAACTGCAGAACTAGAAAGAAAGATGTGACTGGCCACCTGGGTGGCTTAGGCATGTCGCTATTCCACAGCATCCAGATGTGATGCTGTTTCAGGGCAGCTCATCATCAACCTTGTGGAGCAAGGCTCTATCCTGAGAAATAGTGAGGTTGGGGACGATATAGATTGAGATAAGGGCCTCAAAATTGCATGAGCTGTGATGCCAGCAGTTAGTCCAGGATCGTGCTGGTTGATGCCTTCCAGTGTTGACTCAGCTGGTGTATACCAGAGTCAGTGGGAGGTCATCTCATTTGCATGGGCCCAGCAGGCACCCATGCCACTATGAGCTTATCATGGGCTCCTGCCAACCCATGCAGACCGGAAACTCCAGAACATTCCATTTTCCAGGGTATAGGGGAGCTGTCCAGTTACCGCCAACCCCACCCCCAACAGAGAAATTATTTTTGCACTCCTTCAGCCCACTTAGTAATGTAAAATTTCCTGATCTTCGGGGTCCGGACTGCTTCTCTGGCCTAGACTCCCTCCCCTGTTGCAGCCCACTTACACCTGTCTGGAGGCCAATGTGTGCTGCCTCCTCTCACTGGGCCTACTGGCCTCCAACCTTATAATGGGCTCCACCTGAGGTTGTGGAAGCAGGAACCTCCAGCATTTGCAGTCCCCACCCATACCCCGATGTCTGGCCCCAGGGACCATGTCTGGGATGGATGGAGATTCCATCGCAGGCAATTCCCCCTCCAGAAACTTCCAGCAAAGACGTATTTGGGTCCTAGCCGATTTCCGGGGTCTTCCGCTGCAATGGAAGGCCCAATGCAATTTTGGAGCCAAGGTCATTTGCTATTTCATTCCATTCCTACTGGCTATTTCTTGAAGGTAGTTTTGAGGATGTGGGCCAGGTGCATTTGAAATAAATGAAGGGGCATCAATAAGACATTTCCACTTGAACTGTACATCGCAAACAATTCACAGGACTGAATCCCATGCTGAAGCTGTTACATAGCCCAGTGAAGTTCTCATTAGATCATTGGCCAACTGAAAGGCAGTGCAAGAGTATCATTTTAATCTAATTTTAACACTACTTTATACTGCAGTTACTGATTTTTAATTTTGGTCTCTGATTTGTTAAAAGTTCTTTTTGTTGTTCTAACTTTGTGGTACAAGAACTAGCAATAAGCAACAGCACGAGAGCTGTGTGCTGTTGTTTTCTGGACTTAGCTTACCCTTAGACTTCTGATCTTGCCTGTCGGGGAGTCACCTCAGTTCTGTTTTGTACGGCATAGGATGCAGGTGGCAGAGGTTTGGACAAGTTGTGATTTAAGTAAGATGGAACTTCAGAGGCCAACAAATAGAGTATTGGAGAAGTCAAGTCTGGAGATGATGGTGATGTGGCCTTGGGTTTCTTTGGCAATGGGGGTGAGGTAAGGGAGGAAGTAGGTGATATTGTAGAGGTGTACAGAGTTTGAAGTTCAGCTCAAAGTCAAGTGGAATACTGATGCTGCGTACTGTTAGGTTGAGCCTGAGTGAGCAGCCAGGGATGGGGGTGAAATCAGGGGCTAAACAGGAAAGCTGATGCTAAGTTGGTTAATTTATTTTGAACATATTTATGAGTTGTGCAATTTCAGTGTTAGCTTGACTCAGTTGGGAATGGGACCTTGCTTTGTGCAATTGGTTGAAGTATTTGCATAACTAAACAACTGTGAGTACCCGTCAAAATTTATTTGTTGTCCGCAAATGTTTTGTGATGTCCTGAGGACTTGATAAGGTGCCATATAAATACAAGCTCTTTTTTTTGTGTTTATTAGTTCTAAGTTAAAGGGTCAGATATCCGGAGGGTTGGAGTGGGCAGAGATGTGTCCCTATTAGGTGGGGGGGGAGAGGACTTTTGGGCAGAATCTGGATCCATTGGGACTCTGCACCATTTGCCCTACAAAGAAAATCCAAATCGGGGGTAGAGGCAGATGTATTTTCCACCTGTGCCCCCACATTCAAGCTGCAGTTTGGAATGGGGGGTGGAGGGGGGGGTGGGGGGGCGGTGGGGGATGGTGTCTGGACATGTTTCCAGGCTACTTCGGGGATTCCACCCAGCTTGTCCCTGAAAGACCCAGCGAATCCCATGGCTGTCAAGAACAGGCATGGGTCCTGTTCTGGGCCTCCTGATAGCCCCAAAGACCAAAGATAATTGATCCCAGAAGAACTTCCTGAACGCTGCCGCATCATTTCTTGCTGGTAGTGAAATGTTCTTTAAACTTCATTCTTTGGCCCAATAAGGGCCTCAGGCATCCTCCCTCCGAGCAGCAGTGTGCTGCTCCAATTCAAAGATCATGAAAGCTCCCTGATTGTCCTAAAAACCTATCTGGTTTATGAATGTTCTTCAGGGAAGGAAACTTGCCACCTATCCCCTGTCTGGCCAATATGTCACTCCAGTCCTACTCTACACGGTTGAACATTAATGCCTCTGAAATAGCCTAGCAAAAAAGAAAGAACATACCTGCATTTATATAGCGCCTTTCACAACATCCTAAAGCGTTTCAAAGCCAATGAAGTGCCTTTTGAGTTGTAGTCACTGATGTAATATGGGGAAATGCAGTAGCCATTTTGCAAACAGCTAGGTCCTGCAAACAGCAATGAGACAAATAGCCAGATAATCTGTTTTGGCATCTTGGGTGAGGGATAAATCTTGACCAAGACACTGGGAGAACTTCCCTGCTCTTATTTGAATACCACAGAGATCTTTTACATCCACCTGAGAGGGCAGACGTGGTCTTGGTTTAACGTCTTATCCGAAAGACGGCACCTCCGACAGTGCAGCACTCCCTCAGTACAGCACTGGAGTATCAGCCAAGATTATGTGCTGAAGTCTCTGGTGTGGGGCTTGAACCACACGACCTATCTGACTCAGAGGAGCGAATGCTGCAACTGAGCTGACACCTCAACAAGCTACTCAGATAGAAAAATAATTGCTATGTATGTAGCAGTTCAAGAAGAAGGCCCACTACCATCTTCTGAGGGCAACTAGGGATGGGCAATAAATGTAACCTTCCAGTGTTACCCATCTCCCCAGAACAACTAAAAAATAAAGTTACAGATGAATCATAAGTATGTTCAAAAGAAATTGACAAGGGAACATAATCTTAAATTAGAGCTAGGCCATTTAGGAGGGAAATCAGGAAGCACTTTATCACACAAAAGGTAGGGAAAATCTAGAACTCTCTACCTCCAAAGGGCTGTGGAATGCTGGTGGACAATTGGAGCTTTCAAGACTGAGATCAACAGATTTTTGTTGGGTAAGAGTATCAAGGGATATGGAGCTATGACCAGTAAATGGAGTTGAGGTACAGATCAGCCATGATCTAATTGAATGGCAGAGCAGGCTTGAGGAGCTAAATGGTCTCCTCCTGTTCCTATGACTGAACACTAATGAAATAGATTTCAAAGATAGATACGATCCAGGCTTTCTGTCCTAAAAAAAAGTCTGACAGTTTTTTATTGAGGATGATTTAAGTGGCATTATTTTCTGAGTAAAGGAACAAGCAGCATTAGTGTCTTGGTGGTATTGCATGGTTAATTATTACACTAAGTAAATAGAGTACATCCACCTTAATTGCTTAACATGGCAGCTGCTGAGAATTTAAGTTGGCAACTGCCTTCTGTGACTGTGCAAATAGCAAAGCCCAGAATAAGGGCAGAAGAGAACACATGGAACTGCCAAATCTGCACCAAAATGCTTCATTAAGGCAACGTGTTTAATAACAAATTCTCACACAGTGTTTAAACAGATTACTGCAAAGCTGTATCCCCCCCACCCCCCAAGAAGAATGTGCTGATGCCTGAGGCTGTGTAACTATAGTACATACTTGAGAGCAACAGATCTGCTTTTAGCATCTCCATATGAAGAGACATCCTTTGATCGAACGGCATAATGCGCTACAAATCCAACATTCTTTCATTTCTGCTTAATTATACTGTACAGCCATAAGTTCGTGCAGTTCCCCTTCTAGGTGTTCATAAGTACGATGATTTGGGGCGTTCAAATATAGTACTGTTATTAGCCATCAACTAGCAAGCACGCTCTGTCTTCCTGTAAAAGTAGATTACAGGGTTACGGTGAAATGGCTTAAATGTATAAATCCAAGTTACACCTTCTTGATCCATTTGATAGCTCTTAGTAATGTAACCAATTCCAGAATCTCATATAAAAAAAATCACTTGATGGAATTATTATTATGCTTTGCTTCACAGAACAATTGTAAACAATTTTACAACACCAAGTTATAGTCCAGCAATTTTATTTTAAATTCACAAGCTTTCGGAGGCTTCCTCCTTCCTCAGGTGAACGAAATGAAATCCTCGAAATTTCATTTCGTTCACCTGAGGAATTCATTTCGTTCACCTGAGGAAGGAGGAAGCCTCCGAAAGCTTGTGAATTTAAAATAAAATTGCTGGACTATAACTTGGTGTTGTAAAATTGTTTACAATTGTCAACCCCAGTCCATCACTGGCATCTCCACATCATCACAGAACAATGTACTATTTGGTTCAGATACAGTCAGTTGCTGTGCTCCTATGATGCAACTAACTATACCTTTTTGCTACTTACAGTACTGTACTTTTGTTGTGTGTCAACTGTGGCTCAGTTGGTAATACTCTTGCCTCTGATTCAGCAGGCTAAGGGTTCAAGTCCTACTCCAGAGACTTGAGTGCAAAGTCTAGGCTGACACTCCCAGTGTAGGACTGAGGGAATGCTGCACTGTCAGAGGTGCTGGCTTTTGGATGAGATGTTAAACAGACTGCCCTCTCAGGTGGATGTAAAAGAACCCACTGCACTATTTCGAAGAAAAGCATGGGAGTTCTTCCATGTCTCCTGGCCAATATTTATCCCTCAACCAACATCACTAAAACAGATTATCTGGTGATTATCACATTACTGTTTATGAGACCTTGATTGTATAAATTGGCTGTTGCATTTCCTACATCACAACAGTGACCACACTTCAAAAGTACTTCATTGGCTGTAAAGTGCTTTGGGACGTCCTGAGGTTGTGAAAGGCACCATATTTCTTTTTTTTAATGGAAGTCAGTGTATCACATCATTAAAAGTAACAAGACAAATTCAGAGAACTAACAGGGGGTTAAACAAAGCTCCTCACTCTGATATCCAATCTTTGACAGAACCCAAAAAACCAAGACTTTAATTAAAAAAGGACTGGTCTGCAATATAGGAACACGCCCATTAAAATTAACTCTTTCAATCCCATCAAATACATTTGCAAGAACATCAACAAAGTAAAATTTTCCAGTTTGATGATCTCATTGTGTAACTGGAGCTTAAATGGAGAGAGAGCGGGTCCATTAAACACACCTTTACTGTACCTCTGGTTAATCTTTCATGTGAAACCCTGATGGCTGCTGCTGTCCATTTGGATCACTGTTTGTCCCTATTTTGAATCAGCTGCTGTTTGTCCCACTTGTAGGGTTGCTTGGTTTTCACTGTTTAGCTATTTTTTCTCTCGGTGTTAATATAGTCCCTGGTTGTTTAAGGCCAAATGGTGTTTGTTTTATTCCTGTTGCTGCTTCAGCACCTTTAAGTTCGGTATTTGTTTTAAGCCTGCGCCTGTCAATTCTGTTTCAGCACGATGTGTGTTTTGGTTGCTGAGCAGGACATTTTATTGTGAATCTTTCTGTTACTTATTTCTGCATTTCTGTAAGTTGCTAATAATTAGACCTGTCAGCCGTGGCTAGAGTATTGTGTCCAATTCTGGGCACCACACTTTAGGAAGGATGTCAAGGCCTTAGAGAGGGTGCAGAAGAGATTTACTAGAATGGTGCCAGGGATGAAGGACTTCAGTTATGTGGAGAGACTGGAGAAGCTGGGATTGTTCTCCTTAGAACAGAGAAGGTTAAGGGGAGATTTAATAGAGGTGTTCAAAATCATGGAGGGTTTTGATAGACTAAATAAGGAGAAACTCTTTCTAGTAGCAGAAGGGTCAGTAACCAGAGGACACAGATTAAAGATAATTGACAATTGACATGAGGAAATTTTTTTTTTACGCAGCGAGTTATTATGAATGCAATGCCTAAAAGGGTGGTGGAAGCAGATTCAATAGCAACTTTCAAAAGGGAATTGGATAAATACTTGAAGGGGAAAAATTTGCAGGGCTATGGGAAAAGAGCAGGGTGTGGGACTAATTGGATAGCTCTTCCAAAAGGCCGGCACAGGCACGATGGGCCGAATGGCTTCCTTCTGTGGTGTATGATTCTTTGATTCAATGATATCCAAATTGAACAGCACCATTAAAGACAAACAGCATCGTCCGTACCCGTTTTTCAGCATTTAACTTAAAGGTGCTGGGTGAAGACTTTAAATGAAAGATAGCAAAGTGTTGGTTAAAAAAAATGGACTTAATAGTCTTCATTGTTATGGAATACTTTAGGTGGAACATATTTAGCATAAGATTGCACATATGGTCGATCCAGAAACGAAAGCAGGTGGTGATGTTTTCTGCAATGTGGTCAGGTTTTGAACAAGGAAAATGATTAAAAAGATGACAGGTGTATTAGTGCAACCTTCATGTAACCAGAGAAAATACTGCGTATACACAAAAACTACTGTGTTACAACAAATATATTTTATTATAAATATCGCAGTATGACACCGTTTGAAGGTCCTGTTACCCTGGTGTACAGAAGATGATAATGATTACCCCTCTATTTTCAGAAATGGAGCAGAGGAATAGATCTTCTGGAATTCTGCTTTTGGAGAAGATAAAATGGGACCTGCTTTGACGGGTGTTCAGGTTTCTTAAGAGTCCACCATAGTGAGAAACATCAAAGGTAGTCGGACAGTCCTTGTTCCAGAAATTCCACTATCATTGAATTGTGGCCTAGAAAGGAAATGATTTAACATAAATTATCTGGTGCAGGCTCTATATTCAACGATTTATTCCGTTCTTCCTCACAGTTCCTGAGCAGATTCACGTTTAAACATTCGGATGATCAGTCAATGCTAATGGAGCTCAATCAGAAAGGAGAGGGCCGATATGTTGAGAGGCCTTCTTTACTTGAAGTGGATTTTGTCCTGTCGGAGGCTCACTTTCAGGATTAATTGATTGTAACCCTTCTATACAACGGGAAACATTTTTGGATAAACTCAACATCACGCACAGGTTTTCCCCCCCAAAAAATAATGTTTATATGGAGAGCTTCTGTACTGTAACCAACTTTCTCTTCCTGCAACTTGTATGTCAAGCCCTTTCTACCTTGCCTATTTTCTCCAATAGTCAGCAATGGGTGCAGTCGAAGATTTAATCTTCTACTTATCTTCTTTGTAATGCAAATCAATGGAAACAGGTAATGCATCATTACCTACTCTCTTATTAACACATTAATGATCAATTACACTGGGTTTATCATTTCTGTTGGTTGAATTTCTCACTGAGTTAGTCTTCATCACATAGAATTACATAGAATTTACAGCACAGAAGCAGGCCATTCAGCCCAACTGGTCCATGCTGGTGTTTATGCTCCACATGAGCCTCCTCCTGCCCTTCTTCATCTAACCCTAGCAGCATATCCTTCTGTTCCTTTCTCCCTCATGTGTTTATCCAGCTTTCCCTTAAATGCATCTATGCTATTCACCTCAACCACTCCTTGTGGTAGCGAGTTTCACATTCTAACCACTTACTGGGTAAAGAAGTTCCTCCTGAATTTGCTATTGGATTAAAACATCTAGTGTGACTATCAGTGACAGGTGATTATCTTAATGTCTGGCACAAGATAGACATTTTGTTATATGACATGGTGTATGACATAATCGCAGAAGAGATCTTTTAAGGTTCTGATAAAAACGTGTGCAGAGATTTTTTTTTACAAATTATGCATGATCAGGTGTATATGTTTTGATGCAGTTCACCTACCTTTACAATGTGTCAGGTATAGGCTTTAAACCAACTTTTTGTGGATGATAGGATTTGGGACTTAGAATCGCTAAATGATGATGTACACGAAAACCCCACCATTTATAGCGGGTGTGTTGGTGTTAACGCAATTTGCCAGCTATCCACGATGGAAGGTAAAACCAAAAAGGTAAGTAACCAACATATTTTTTTAAAGAACAGGAAATCTCCATTTAGCAACTCTCCTACTTGTTAGCAGCTGCATCCAGAATCTCATCATTGAGGTTGTAAAAAGTCGGATAGTCCGGTGGTGAAGGATAGAATACCGGAGCTTGGTCTTCAGTTGCTTCCAAGCCTTTATTCACAGAGATTCCTGTTACACACCATGCACTCCCGGGATAAGCTCCCTCCTATAAATGGATACAAGAGAGTCCCCAGTTGATACCCACCACCTGAATACAATTAACATTCATTGATATAAATCACATGGATACAATTAACAAGGTAATCACACTTTTTCGAGGTGAGAACAACTGATTGAAATTTGGTTGAAGACCCGACTTTGGCTGAAATCAGCAGTTCCTTTTAAATTGGTAAATACAGGGTAAGTACTTATTGAACTGCCTGAAATACTCGGCGCGCTTAATAGGTTCTAAGCAGCGCTTTTGTAATTGACTCCTGTGGTAATGGCGAATGGTTAGCCTGATATAGGCAGCTGCCCATGATAAGCTTGGACGGTGTAAGTGGTGGGAACTGTAATCCGTTGTCTATGGCACCTGCTGCCGCAATACCTGTTTCAAAGTACAATAAATAATGGGGTGGATAATGGACAGTGCTGCTGGGACCACTGCCTCTTGGGCTCCGCGAGTTTCAGCACACACCTGAGCATATCAATGATTTGGATGAGGGAATTAAATGTAACATTTCCAAGTTTGGAGACGACACAAAGCTGGGGTGGAATGTGAGCTGTGAGGAGGATGCAAAGAGGCTCCAATGGGATTTAGACAAGTTGGGTGAGTGGGCAAGAACATGGCAGATGCAGTATAACGTGGATAAATGTGAGGTTATCCACTTTGGTTGTAAAAGCAGAAAGGCAGATTATTATCTGAATGGTGATAGATTGGGAAAAGGGGAGGTGCAACGAGACCTGGGTGTCCTTGTACACCAGTCGCTGAAAGCGAGCGTTCAGGTGCAGCAAGCAGTTAGGAAGGTGAATGGTATGTTGGCCTTCATTGCAAGAGGATTTGAGTACAGGAGCAGGGATGTCTTACTGGAGTTGTACGGGGCCTTGTTGAGACCACATCTGGAGTATTGTGTGCAGTTTTGGTCTCCTTATCAGAGGAAGGATATACTTGCCATGGAGGGAGTGCAACAAAGGTTTACCAGACTGATTCCTGGGATGGCAGGACTGACGTCTGAGGAGAGATTGGGTCGACTAGGCCTATATTCACTAGAGTTTAGAAGAATGAGAGATAATCTCATCGAAACATATAAAATTCTAACAGGACTGGACAGACTAGATGCAGGGAGGATGTTCCCGATGGCTGGGGAGTACAAAACCAGGGATCACAGTCTCAGGATACAGGGTGTGCCATTTAGAACCAAGATGAGAAATTCCTTCACTCAGAGGGTGGTGAACCTGTGGAATTCTCTACCAAGTCATTAAATAAATTCAAGAAGGAGATAGATATATTTCTTAATGCTAAAGGAATCAAGGGATATGGGGAAAAAGCGGGAACAGGGTACTGAATTAGACAATCAGCCATGATCATTTTGAATGGTGGAGCAGGCCCGAAGGGCCGAATGGCCTACTCTTGCTCCTATTTTCTATGTTTCTATGACCAGGCCCGATGACGCAAGGTCAGCTGGCTTAAAGAATGTTTTAGAGCTCTTGGCACGTTGCTCTTGGGAAGGCTTGGGAATGTCAGAAGGGGCGGGGCCCGAAGTTGTGGGTCCCAGCAGCCACTAAAGAGCCGTTGCTTGCCCATGGAACATTGGCGGTTTATCCTAGGGGGAAAGGAAAGGCAGGAAGGGGAGAGACACCAAGTCAAAAGGGGAGAGACACCAAGCCAAAAGGGGAGAGACACCAAGCCAAAATGTCTTATTTTTTAATAGGGTATCCCTGTCAGCCTTCCAGGTGGAAGCTATGCAAATAGCACATTGTTCAGGCACTCCGGTTGCATTTTGGGGTAGCCCCCTATTTTAATGTTGTTTTGGGGAGAGGGGATTAATGAGCCTTGTGCACAGTTAGTTTGCCAGCTCCCAGCACCCTTTGCACCCGCCTGCTCCATTTTGGCACGTTGGTGCCGAAGGCCTCAGGCCTCCGTGCCCAATAATACATGGGGCGGGCACCCAACATGCATCAGAGCATCGGGTGCCCATCATCAGCCCCACTGTGCTTTTTACAGTCTGGTTAGCTGAATCCTGCAAAATGAACAACTGATCTGCCAATTGGCAAGGAATGTTATTGTTGGGTCCAGCTTGCAATATAATGGGACTAAATGGCAATGAGGGGGGTGGTACTTTGGAATTTTATGCTTAGATTAGTGGTATATAATATGTTGTACATCATCTGGTATGTGTTTTTCCTGAGGTTTTGCTGGTGTAGGTCAGATCTCTTACTGACAATGAGGTTTTAACATGTGGCAGGAATCTGCCCCTTCCCCCTTACCTTGGCATCAGAGCAGCGGGGCTGTATTTGAACCTGCCCAAACTGGCCCGCCACTGACCCTGACCCTCGCCCTTTGCCCCTCCCTATCTGTGTAACCTCCTACAACCCTCTGAGATCTCTGCGCTCCTCCAATTCTTGCCTCTTGCGCATCCCCGGTTTTAATCGCTCCACCATTGGTGGCTATGGCTAAGCTCTGGAATTCCCTCCATACACCTCTCCACCTCTCTCCCTCTCTTTCCTCCTTTAAGACACTCCTTCAAACCTACCGCTTTGACCAAGCTTTTAGTCATCTGTCCTAATATCTCCTTATGTGACTCGGTGTCAAATTTTGTATGATAATCACTCCTGTGAAGCGCCTTGGGATGTTTTGCTACATTAAAGGCACTATGCAAATGCAAGTTGTTGTTAGGCTGTGTTTGGTAAACTCCTGTTGGAATTTTTAACTGCACCTGGGAGCTCATTGCTGGTGAGGGAGGCGGGGGTGGCGGGGGGGGATCAGCCTGCTGCTGCAAGAGTCCAGGGGATGCAGCCGATTAAAGGGCCAGGCAGCATTAACTACAAGGCTCAGCTTTTGCTGAAGAATTGGTAAGGAAGTTATAAGGAAATCTTCATCAGTGGCTCTTGGATCCATTGGTGTTACGTGTATTACGCTTTGAAGTTTTGTTCAGCGTTTCACCTCACCACTTCGAGCTGCGATGGACCTCTGTTGACTGCTGGCACTGTCGAGGTGATACTGGCAAAACTTGTGGTGCATTATGCCATTCTGCCACTGTCGGCTGATTTAAAGGGACCTCTCCGTCGGTGCCCATTCTAAACGGGTGCTGTGCAAATGGAGCACTGCTCAGCCGCTCCAGTCATTTTATGGGGAGGGCCTCTAATTTTTGGCGGGTGGATGGAATTAGGATACAGATCAAGCGGGATCTCATTGAATGGATGAACAGGCTCGAGGGGTTGAATGGCCTATTCCAGTTCCTATATTCCTATGTATTGAACTGATTAGGGGCCAAAAATGATCTGGGAATCATAATGAATTCAATGCTAAGAGAAGCGGGGGAGTCTGATTGCAGCAGCTTAAAGGGCCAGGCCGGGTTGCTAAAGAACAAGCTACAGCCTCTGCTTAAGAATGACTATGCGAGGTGCTCAGCGAGCCAGAATATGGCTGACCAGTGCAATGTCAAACTCATTTGCATTCTTTAGCGTACGTTATAATATATGACGGATCTGATTGGAGTGGTAGATTTGAATAATGGCACCCAATGTCTGACAAGGGCGTCTTAACCCTTGGTGCCCCATGAACAAGTCATCTTGTCAGGGCGCGTTTGTGATGCTGCGTTGATGAACACAGTGAGGGTAATGTTTTATGTGATTTCTTGGCATCAAACGAAAACCTCCTGAATCTTATTTCTTGATTGGCTGAACAAGTGATCGCTGGAGCCACATCTCAGCCAATCAAAAGTTCATTTTTTTCAGTGTTGTTATAACATCCAAATAGAATGGAGGTCCAAACAGATTAGTGAAGGTCCAAAGAGATTTAGGGGTCCGTGTTATGGTTATGTCCCCTTGTCCTAGACTCCCCCACCAGAGGAAAAAGTTTCTCTCTATCTACCCTGTCAATTCCTTTCAAAATCCGAAAAAACGCAATCAAATCCCCCTTAATCGTCTATATTCCAGGGAATTACAAGCCTAGCTTATTTAATCTCTCCTCATAATCTAACACTTGGAGCCCTGTTAACATTCTGGTGAATTTGTGCCACACTCCTTGCAAGGCCAATATATCCTTTCTAAGTGCGGTGCCCAGAACTGTACACAGTACTCCAGATGTGGTCTAACCAGGGCTTTGTACAGCTGCAGCAAAACTTCCTCTCCTTTATATTCTAGCCCTCTGCATACACGGACCCCTAAATCTCTTTGGACCTTCACTAATCTGTTTGGACCTCCATTCTATTTGGATGTTATAGCAACACTGAAAAAAATGAACTTTTGATTGGCTGAGATGTGGCTCCAGCGATCACTTCTTCAGCCAATCAAGAAAAAAGATTCAGGAGGTTTTCGTTTGATGCCAAAAAATCACATAAAACATTACCCTCACTGTGTTCATCAATGCAGCATCACAAACGCGCCCTGACAAGATGACTTGTTCATGGGGCACCAAGGGGTGCCATTATTCAAATCTACCACTCCAATCAGATCCGTCATATATTATAACGTATGCTAATGAATGCAAATGAGTTTGACATCATACAAGACTGGCAGTAGCGCAACAAAAACGGAATCCAGGCAAGACAAAGGTTGCCATGTCTCTCCAAGTCCGAGCTTTCCATTCTTTGTCATAACATTTTGCCAAACATCAGGACACATTTTTTTAAGGAACAAGCACGTTTGGTGCTAAAATTAAAATGAGGAGCAAACGCCTGGGCACAGATCGGAGGAAAGGGAAACAAAAGTGTTCATGGCTCATCAAACCGCCAAAGGTTGTCACAAAAGAATCAGTGACCTGAAATGACTTGTGGGAAAAACAAAATCGAGTACAATGCTCGAAAGGGAAAAAAGGGATATTGCCATGGTGATATGTCACCGAAGAAAAGTCTAACTGGGCCACAGGATAAGATCACAAAGATTTTCAAGAATGCACTTGCAGTCAAAACATCTATCCAAGAGTTCTTAATGTCTGGCTAGCTTATAGTCTCTCTTTCTATGCTATCAACCCGTATAATAAAAGAAGGTGGAAAAGCATTGTGTGCATCAATGCAACTTATGGAGAGTGTCAAAAATACTCTTTAAATTCCCTTATATGTGCATATAAATAGGACTAAGAGTTGGAAATGCACGAAGGAAATACTGTGACTAGGTGGGCTAGATGGACCGAAGATCTTCTCCTGCCTGAAACAGTTACTGCATAAATCATCCTGATACAGTGGTCAATTGTTACTACGTTTTCATTGACTCAATAACCCTCTAAAAACTATCAAACCTGCTTGGCTTAAAGCACTAAATTAAATCTGAATGGCTTCTCAGCACACCGCTGCTACCACTAATTGATTTTCACTTCCTCAACTGCTTAAATGTCAACAACTTCCTTCATTTTTTAACTAAACTTCTTCCCACACATGCCTCAGACCGTATGTTTCCAAATTAACTTGTCTGTTTGTGACTCTAAAACGTAAAGCATTTTAAAAAGGTCATAACAAGTGGCCCAGGCGCTGCCCCATGAAGTGGTGGAAGGCTGGTTCTTGCCTGCAATATCCAACAAAAAAAAATTTGCATTTATATAGCGCCTTTCATAAACTCATGACAACCCAAACCGCTTTACAGCCAATGAAGTACTTTTGAAATGTAGTCACTTTTGTAATGTAGGAAATGCAGCAGCCAATTTGTGCTCAGCAAGGTCCCACAAACAGCAATGTGATAATGACTTAATAGTCTGTTTTGATGATGTTGGTTGTGGGATAAATATTGGCCAGAACACCAGGGAGAACGCATCTGCCCTTCTTTGAAATTGTGCCATGGGATTTTTTACATCCACCTGAGAGAGCAGACAGTGCCTTGGTTTAATGTTGCATCCAGAAGACAACACCTCTGACGGTGCAGCACTCCCTCAGTAATGCACTGGTGTGTTAGCTGAGATTTTTTGCACAAGTCTCTGAAGTGGGATTTTGAACCCACAACCTTCTAACTCAGAAGAGTAAGACTGCTACCACTAAGCCACGGCTGACACCTAAGTGCAATCTCAAAATTCGGCTATGCCATCCAGCAGGCAGAGTGGACTCTCCACAGAGAGGGGGGGAGGGCCCCTCGTCATGGCAGCAGGTTTTTTGCCCGCCCTATCATTCCTGGGAACTAAGTAATAGCACATAGAGACATAAAGTGAAGGAGGGAAATAAAACAACTTATAAAAATGGAAAAAGCAAAAAAGGACTAAACATGATGGAATTAACGGTTCCCAATGTTTGGTTAGCCTTTGACCTCACCTTCTAAGCCTGTATAATAAAAGAAGTTAGAAAAGCAATGTGTATAAATATAACATGTACAGAATATCAAAAATACTCTTATGCAACCAATGAGCATGAAGTTTCTGATCAAGAACATAATTCCATTATCCTGATTTCCCAGCCGTGCTCACAGGGAGTATGGATTAGAGATGATGTTACAACATTGTAGCCCTGATTCTCTGACCTGTGCACCGTGCATCCATGGCTCCGTGTTGGAAGTGTGGGATTGGGCATTCTATATCATTCTGAACAATATGGCTCCAACACACCCAACAAGAAGCAATTGCTTACATTACTTAAGAACCATAGAACAATAGAACCATAGAAAAGATACAGTACAGAAGGGGGCCATTTGGCCCATTGTGTCCGTGCCGGCTCGAAGAACAACCAGGTGCCCATTCTAATCCCACCTTCCAGCACCCGTTCCGTAGCCCTGCAGCTTACAGCACTTTAGGTGCAGGTCCAGCTACTTTTTAAAAGAGTTGAGGGTCCCTGCCTCTACTATCAATTCGGGCAGCGAATTCCATACACCCATCACCCTCTGGGTAAAAAAGTTTTTCCTCATGTCTCCTCTAATCCTTCTACCAATCAGCTTAAAACTATGTCCTCTAGTTCTTGAACTCTCCGCTAGGGGAAACAGGTACTTCCTGTCTACTCTATCTAGGCCCCTCATAATTTTGTACCCCTCAATCAAGTCTCCCCTCAGACTCCTCTGCTCCAAGGAAAACAACCCCAGTCTATCCAATCTCTCCTCGTAGCTGCAATTTTCAAGCCATGGCAACATTCTTGTAAATCTTCTCTGCACTCTCTCCAGAGCAATTACGTCCTTCCTGTAATATGTGACCAGAACTGCGCACAATACTCCAGCTGTGGCCTTACCAGCGTTTTATACAGTTCCATCATTACATCCCTGCTTTTGTATTCTATACCTCGGCTAAGAAAAGATAATTTAACTTCAAATGATTCGAGTTGAGGAACAAAAGAACTTGCATTTATACAGCACTTTTTGCATCCTCAGGATTTCCCAAAGTGCTTTAGAGCTAATAAATTCCTTTGAAGCATAGTCACTCTTGTTATGTAGGTAAATGAGGCAGCTGATCTGTGCACAGCAAGGTTCCAAAAACAGAAAATGAATTTGGTGGTGTTGGTTGAGGATGGAATATTGGCCAGGATACTGGGAGAACTTTGAACAGTGCCAATGGATCTTTTACCTCCACCTAAGCAGATAGATGGGGGACTTGGTTTAACATTTCATCTTAAAGACGACACCTCCAACAGTGCAATACTCAATAACAACAACAACAACTTGCATTATTTAGCGTCTTAAACATAGTAAAACATCCCAAGGCGCCTCACAGGAGCGATTATCAAACAAAGTTTGACACCGAGCCACATGAGGAGATATTAGGACAGGTGACCAGAAGCTTGGACAAAGAGATAGGTTTTAAGGAGCGTCTTAAAGGAGGAGAAAGAGGTAGAGAGGCGGAGAGGTTTAGGGAGGGAAGTCCAGAGTTTAAAGCCTAGGCAACTGAAGGCACAGCCGCCAATGGTGGAGCGATTAAAATCAGGGATCCGCAAGAGGCAAGAATTGGAGTAGTGCAGAGATCTCAGAGGGTTGGGCTGGAGAAGATTACTGAGATAGGGAGGGGCGAGGCCATGGAGGGATTTGAAAACAAGATAAGAATTTTAAAATCGAGGCATTCCTGCACCTCCGTCAGTACAGTATTGAAATGTCAACCTGGACTGTAGTGGGACTTGAGCGGTTTTAAGTACGGACTTAAAGAATGGAAAAGAAAGACTTGTATTTATATAGCGCCTTTCACAACCTCAGGACGTCCCAAAGCGCTTCACAACCAATTAAGTACTTTTGAAGTTTAGTCACTGTTGTAATAAAGGAGGAGTGGGAGGTGCAAAGATGGAGGGGTTAAGGAAGGGGATTTAAATAAAAGTTAAATCTTTAGCTCATACCACTTTTAATAACAGTTTAATATATCAACTGTTCTCTTGTGGTGTCGTTCATGATTAACCCAGGGAGGTCAGGGGCAGTGTTTAGCTGCTAACCTGCCCTATCCCTTTCAGGCCACTGCCCGGGCCCTCCCTGTGGGGAAGTAGTCTAAATAGGCATATCCAGAGGTCAATTAGAGGCTAATTACTGTTGCTGCTGGAAGTTGCTCCAGATTCACAGTTGCTTATGTCCTCTCCTTGGGGTGAAAAGGACAAGACATTTGAAAGGCAGAAAAACGAGCAGGAAATTAATGGACCTATTTCTTTTTTTAAAGATTGTTCAGTTTCGATTTGTTGGTGTACTATACAAAACGTGACACCCAAAGTGTGACATCCAAAGTGTGATGGACAAGCCTCAAACTTTTATAGATATGGTTTGGATAATCTTTGCTCTTTCAAGAAATTTCCTTTGACAAAATGTCGTTAGCAGATGCAATATAACTAATTACGTGATCCGAGGTAAGATTCTGAACTTTTCATTAGTAAAGCTGATTACAACTATTACTCAGTAAAAGGAGAAAAACAATGTTTTTTTCTCGTGTATTTCACTGAGATATTTCAATGCCATTGTACAATTTTACTCAGATAATGAATTGAAATTACCCTGTGGGACACTGGGTCATTTGAAATTTTGAGCTGTTAAACCATGTGGTTTAATATCCTCCTTAAGAACAAAGGGTAACCAAACCTGCGATGCTGTTTTCATGCCTTAGAGATGGTGCTTTAAAAAGTAATCAATTATATTTAACAAAAGAGATGGCCTACACCTACAGTGCTGTGAATAATGAGTTCTCAAGAATTAACAATGAATTAACTTTTGAAAACTGTGGCAAAAATCTTGAAAGTTTCTCATTTTGAAAGTCCCACTCAATTGTGCTCGCTGACCAACATTGGCTCCTGGTCCGCCAATGTCTCGATTTAAAAATTCTCATCCGTGTGTTCAAATCCCTCCTAGGCCTCGCCCCTCCCTATTTCTGTAACTCCTTCCAGCCCTACAACCCTCTGAGGTCCCTGTGCTCCTCCAATTCTGGCCTTTTGTACTTCCCCGATTTCCACTGGCCTTCAGTGCCTCGGCCCTAAACTCTCGAATTCCCTCCCTAAACCTTTCACCTGTCTACCTCTCTCTCCTTTAAATAGTTCCTTAAGAGCTACCTCTTTGACCAAGTTTTTGGTCACCTGACTTAATATCTGTTTATGTGGCTCAATGTCAAATTTTGTCTGATTGCGCTCCTATGAAATGCCTTAGAATGCTTTACTATGCTAAAGCACTATATAAATGCAAGTTGTTGTTTTGAACAGAATACTTGTGATTATGAAGTGTCCCTATATTTCATGTTGCAGGTCATGTATATAGAATACTACAGCCTAGAAATTACTGTTGACGATATTAGCGGAAAAGGCACTAAACACATTGCCTATGCCCACTATTTTAACGCAAGCATTAACCTGTTTACCTTAAATAGGTTAACGCTTTTGCTAAAATAACAATCAGAGGAATGTCGCGCGAGTGCCTTAAGCTTTTGTCTGCTATATAATTTCTGGGCTTATTTTATAATAATTCACTCATGCAAATTTTATGCCATTCAACTTTCAACAGGTTTTCAGTATAGAAGTGTTGATCATAACCTTGAAAGACCTGTAGGTTATTATAAGATGTACTAGTATGTTACTTTTCTTTGACATTGTTTTCTCCCTCCTAAAATAGCATTCTTACTATTCTTATCTATTTCTTCCTGGAATTTTCAGGAATTTATAATCATTTGTGCCCACTTTGGTTAAATGATTGCTTTCATTCTATTGGAGTGCTGCAGGAAAGTTGTCGGGGCATTGCGGATTTGGAGCGCGTTATAAATTGTTGGATCATCAATTATCTTTGACCTATACAGGGTCGTAGGTTTGCATAGGATACCCAAAGGCACAGTGTCCCTGAACTTCCCCATGTGCATATTATAATTACCAGTTTTACATGCTATTTAAAAAGAGCTTTAAAAAAATGCCTTGTTTTGCTGTCAATTGCCAGAGATTTTAAAATGTATCATTGCATTTGAAAGAGAGTCCACTTGGAAATGTTTTTAATCAGTATCTCTCTGATAATCTTCACTGTCGACCATCCCATGCAGTGAAAATAAAAGCATTTGGACATATCTGTCAATGGTCGCAGAACTGTTTATCCTGTTTCTCAGAATAGAATAAATCAAATATGGCACCAAGCATTTTGAGTTTACACCCTTTCTTTGGGAGAGCACCTAGGGCTGAGCAAGGCCGTTCAGCCCACCTTAATCCATCTACCCAGTATGACCCTACATTATCCCTGTTGCTGCATCTAATTGTTTTTGCCTCCACCACTCCTCCCAAAAGTCCAATCCAAGCGTTGGTCTCTCTCTGAATGAAGGACACCCTCTTGATATCAGCCCTAAAGTAACCTTTTACTAGATTGAACCTGTGTCCCCTTCTTTTACTCCCACAGTTTAATTTAAAGTAATAGTCTAGATTTGACTTCATAGAATCATAGAATCTTACAGCACAGAAGGAGGCCATTCAGCCCATCCTGCCTGTGCCGGCTCTTTAAAAGAGTTATCCAATTAGTCCCTACTCTTTCCACATAGCCCTGCAAATTTTATCCTTTTCAAGTATATATCCAATGTCTCTTTTCCATACCATTTATTATCATATCTCTCTATAGGATCAATTCCTCTTTTCCAAGCCGATAAGTCCAGGTTTCTCCAGACTTTACCTCATAACACAGATCCCTGACACTGAGAATCAGCCTCCTGCCTCTTCTCTGCACTTGAGAAATGTCTGAACAACTCGCTGAGTCTTCCACACTCGTAAAAAAAAGGTAACTTAGTATCTATAGAAAGGGTTGCAATTACAATTGTGTTAACGCTACCAGGAGCCTCGAATAGTTGAGCGCTTGACTGCTAACCAGAAGGTCGCGAGTTCAAGTTGCCGGGCTGCCTGTCACTCAAACCCACTCGGGTTCGTCCTGCTGAACTGGTCTTGCTTGCTACTGTTGGAATAAAAATGCAAAAATAATTGATTAAGGCTATTATTTTTCTTATAAAATATCATCAAACACGTTGTCTCTAATTGAATTATCCTTTAAACACATTTCTCTGCAATCTGCACTAAATGAAAAATGCTGACAGGTAAGAGTGTAGCTGTGTTACTGGCGAAGGAGATATTTAGACCGTGCCTGCATTCCACACACTGTAAGGTGCCTGCTACGAGAATTCTGCACAGAACCATTTTCTACGCTTAGCGTTGGAATGTAATAATCAGTGTAGACTACAATAGCTGGGGTTAGTTAAATAAAATGTGAAAGGCAGTATTAATGAACTCCACTCTGTCCAAAACTGAATTTAATTTGCCTTCGCGGGCTGCATAATTCAGAGCAGAAGAATAAATTATAGATGAAAACCCATCATATGTTTATAAATACACTAACATTAGCATTTTACTTCACCATAAATCTACATTCGACAACATTTAAGCACAAGAAATGGAGCTCTGTAGAACAATGATATATTCTCTCGCTGGCAGCCAAGAGTGGTGGCCCATTCATTGCCCTTCACAGTTATTCAAACCGTACTTCCTCTGCTGATGTCCCCTCATTTAAAATCCATTTTAATTGAAAGATGCTCAGTGCAGACACAGTGGTACATTTACTTATCCCAGTTATACATCATAGAGCACTAGAAGGAAATTGTTTAATCTGGAGAAACAGTTCACGGTGGTCACCACTGAACAGCGGAGTAATTACAAGATCAGATCTGCTAAAAATGCACTCAGGGTGTTCTGTGAACTATCATCTCCTAATCTGCATAGTGAAGTATTGCTTCATAACTGTAAATTGCTGATTTAATTAAAACCAGGACCTTTCTGTCATTTAATTACAGGGAGAAAGGTTATTGCTTAAATGCAATTTTCCAAATGTGATTTCTTAACAGTTATTAACTGCTTTGCCATCATTTATTGTTTCTGATTTTCAATTTTAAAATGGTCTTGTGACAGAAGTAATGACTTTATGAAGAAGTCAATCTAGATGAGCAGAGCTCTGCCATTTGTTTCTCGTAACTAAAACTTGATGTGAAAATGTCACAGCAGGGAAGCTACAGCTTGCTGAGGTAAGTAATGGAGGATTCAAGAGTTTTCAAGACCAGCTCATTACATAGCCTAACATTTCTACAGCAACTTAGTCATTATGGTTTCCCACAGTCACACTAAATAATATTGACAATAATACCATATAGAACTAAGAAAGAGAACAGACTGAGACCTGGTAGAAATAGTTCTCCTTTTACAATTTAATTTAAGTCTACCACAACAACAAATTGCATTTATGTAGTGCCTTTAATGTAGTAAAACGTCCCAAGGTGCTTATTAAGTCTATTAGATTATATTAAACCTATTAGGTTATATTCTTAAAATGTTTCTGAGCGCAAGCATTTAATCCAAAAGAGACTATGGGATTGTCCCTGCACCAAAATAAAACAATTTCACCCAATTAGAGGATACTGCAAATAAATGATTTGTGGTTTTCTAATTTCTGTTTTATTTTATCCATTTAGCTGACCATTTTCCAAGAATCTTGTGTAATAGGAGGTAGATTAATACTGCAAAGGAAATTCAGAATTGGTAGAACGTTTCATTTCTGAGCCTGTTTATTTTGTGAGCAAATAAAGCCCTTTTTTTAACTCCATGTTATCTTTTCCCCTCCTCCCCAATCTCCTGGGCCATAAATCGACACCAGTCAAGAGGACAGGGGATCTCTTGCCAATTCCCTGCTAGTCCTGCTGTGAAGCCCATCACTCCTCACTGGGAGGAGTGGGAAAGCAGCCAAGTTGTGGCATTCCCTGAAAGTTTGTGTCTGGTACAGGAGCACCTCAACAAAGACTGCCCCAAAGCAACAGAGCTGAGACTGGCTATTCAACCTTGAGGATCTGGGTTTAAGCCTGGCTCTTATCAGAGAGGTATTATCCAGATTTTTTTTCCCTAGTTGGCTTTGGGTTTTTGATTTTTTTTTGGCCTCTCCCAGAAGAGTCTGGAACTCACTGTCTGAAAGGGTTGTGGAGGCAGGAACCCTCACAACATTCAAGAAGCATTTGGATGAGCACTTGAAATGCCATAGCATACAAGGCTACGGACCAAATGCTGGAATATGGGATTAGAGTAGACAGGGCTGATGGCCGGCGCGGACACGATGGGCCGAAGGGCCTCTATCCGTGCTGTATAACTCTATGACTCTATGACTAAGACTATGTGGCACCTCGGGGGTAAGAAAGCTTTTGAGTGTCTGCTTTGGCTCAGTGGGTAGTACTCTTGCCTCTGATATCAGAAGGTTATGGGTTCAAGCCCCATTCCAGAGACTTAAGCACATAAATCTAGGCTGATGCTCCCAGTGCAGTACTGAGGCACAGGTGTAGTCTTTTGGGTGAGATGTTAAACCAAGGTCCTGTCTGCCCTCTTGGGTAGATGTAAATGATCCCATAGCACTATTTTGAAGGCGAGCCAGGGAGTTTTTCCCGGTGTCCTGGCCATTATTTATCCCATAACCAATACCTAAAACAGACGATCTGGTCATATATTTCATTGCTGTTTGTGGGAGCTTGCTGTGCGCAAATTGGCTGCTGCGTTTCCTACATTACAACAGTGACTACAATTCAAAAAGTACTTAATTGGCTGCAAAGCGCTTTGGTACATCCTGAGGTAATAAAAGACGCTATATAAATGCAAGCTCTTTCTCTTACTTGTTGATTTGCCTTTTATTCTCTTCAACCGTTTCAACCTTGGTGGTGCTCTACGCTATGGGGTTTGTCAAATTAAAGGAAAATCTGTGGTAGACTCATTGAGAAATGATAATGGCTTAGTGCTTAACTTTTCTTGGAAGATTAATTTACCTCTGGCAGTATTCCTGCTTTGGTGACAGCATGTTGATACAGTGCTAGTAGATCAGCTGCTCATTCACAACCGGACCAAAAGCACAATCAAGCCCCATTAAGTTAAAATCTCCATTTCAGCCAAATTAGCAGTAGTTGCTATCAGTCCTATACAGTTAAATAAAACCCAGTGAAATCCAACCAAACTAAACGTGTTTTATAGCATTAAACCTAATTCGGGTACGCATTCAGCATCTTAGATACGTGTGCCTGAAGGACTAGTAACCTTATATAGTTATTCATTCTTGGGATATGAGCATCGATGGCAAGGCCGGCATTTATTGCCCATCCCTATTGGCCCTTGAGAAGGCGATGGGGGGCTTTCTTCTTAAACCCGCTGCAGTCCGTGTAGTGAAAGTTCTCCCATAATGCTGATAGATAGGGAGTTCCAGAATTTTGACCCAGTGACGATGAAGGAATGGCGATATATGTCCAAGTCAGGTAGTGTGACCCTTGGAGGGGAACTTGGAGGTGATGGTGTATCCATACACATGTTGCCCTTGTACTTCTAGGTGGTGGAGGTCGCAGGTCTGGGAGGTGCTGCTGAAGAAGCCTTGACATGTTGCTGCAGTGCATCCAGTAGATAGTACACACTGCAGCCACGGTGCACCATGTTTGTGATTGAGAAGGTTGTGCATGTTGTGCATTTTAAAATTCTCATTCCTGTTTTCAAATCCCTCCATGACCTCACCCCTCCCTATCTCTGCAACCTCCTCCAGCCCTACAATCCTCCGAGATCTCTGCGCTCCTCCAACTCTGGCCTCTTGTGCATCCCCGATTTTCTTCGCTCCACCACTGCATAGGCCCTAAACTCTGGAATTCTCTCCCTAAACCTCTCCACCTCTCTACCTCTCTCCCTTCCTTTAAGACACTCCTTAAAACCTACCTCTTTGATCAAGCTTTTGGTCACTTGTCCTAATATCTCATTCTTTGGCTCAGTGTCAAATTTTGTTGATAACGCTCCTGTGAAGGGCCTTGGGACATTTTCCTACGTTAAAGGCGCTATAAAAATGCAAGTTGTTGTTGCTCTAGCAGTTTTCATGTAGGGCTGCTCACAGTAAGTCAGGGGATACTCTCTTTCATAAGGACAGAAGCATTATGCCTTATAATGCATAGTGTATTACTTTGTTGCCAAGGGGCAGGTGTGTCTGACTGATCGGCTTCTCTCAAGCCACATGGTCAAGTCACTGGAACATCCAGAGGTCAATTATAGGCTAATTGCTCTTGGGGGAAATCGTGTATCCTCAGATCTTTTATGTTGCTGGAAGAATAGCTAAAGTGTGAAACCGAAAACTGCACTTGTGAGAAAGGGTGACACCAGAAGTATGACAAGCACATCTCATGTATTTAAATATATAGATTGACAAGTAGCTACTGAAACAAATAAGTCTACTGATGCATTTAAGGAGAAGCTAGATAAGTACATGAGGGAGAAAGGAATAGAAGAATATGTTGATAGGTTTAGATGGAGTAAGGTGGGAGGAGGCTCGTGTGGAGCATAAACATCGGCATCGACCAGTTCGGCCAAATGGCCTGTTTCTGTGCTGTAAATTCTATGTAATACTTACATTGTTTTTATATTTTTAATTTTACGTTACAGTTTTGAAAATGCAGCTGATTGTCAAGAACATAGAGAAGAAAATTGATACTTTTTACTTCAAGCCCTTCTGACTGACCCATACCAAGACTGTATGTAGCAGCATAGTTAGAGCTATCACTGCTCAGTCGCTGGAATATTGTACTGTGGCCCAAGTATGAACACATTATGAGTAATGGATGATGACCTCTGTGCAAGTAGAGTGTTTAAACAATTTCGAGGGCTGCACTGTGAAACTACCCGACAATGTACCAACACCAAAATCTCTCGTACGACACCAGATCCACTGAGGGAGACCTGAGTCTGGATTAAGTGCGTTACAGAAGTGCTCGTGAAAGGGCATTCATACACAACAGGAAGTAAAAATTCATGCTGGTTTTTTGTAGCCGCTGGAAGTACTTTGAGACATCAACATAAAGCATAGGCTGTGAGGTGCTTCGGGAAATCCTGAGGATGTGAAAAGTGCTACATAAATGCAAATTTGCTCTTCTTTCTTTCATGCTGAATATACAGTACTCTTCCAATATAGAAGACCCAGCTTACTTATTGACAATCCTTACATCCACTGAGTAACTGGTCCTATTTTATAGGGACGATGTAATCAATTTAAAATCCCCCCCCACCAAACCCCCATGTAAATGCATATTGTGGCAATGGAGCTATAAAGACTAGGAATTTTCCAGATTCAATCCCTGATGTATGCTGATTTAGCTGATCTCAGTCAGGGCAGCAGTTGCCTGCTACAGCTGGGCTCAGAAACCATCAGCTGGAGAGGAACAGATTGTCCAGTGCTTCTGCTCGTACCACAATTCAGTGGTCCCTGTTGCAAGTGTGAGTTGGTTGAGCACAGAGTAATGCTTGACTGTGCTGACCCCCAACAACCAGCATTCACTGTCCTGCCTTACACATCACAGGATAATTACAGATGAGGTAAGCTATTTGGTCCAAGTTAATTCATTCATCCAGGGAGACCCTAAAACGCGGTTAAGATGCAGATCAGCCATAATCTAATTGAATGGCGAAACAGGCTCAAGGATTTGAATGGCCTTCTCCTGTTCTTATCTTCCTAAATTCCTCTCGTTGCAGCATTCCATTGTTTCTTAAATTATTCCAGGACTTTTGCCTGCATCACTTTATCCAGGGGTCCATTCCAAGTCTTGATCACTCTGTGTGAGGAAGAGCTTCCTGTTAGCAATCTTAAATTTACTTGTTACTAATTTGAGCATGTGCCCCTTTGCCCGCCGCCTGCAATTTAATTTAAACTAATGCTCTGGATTTATTTTTTCCATTCCCCTATCTTAAATGCCGTTACTAGATCACCTCTCAGTTGCCTCCTTTCTAGGCTGAAAAGCCCAAATTTCTCCAGTCTTTCCTCATAACTCAGACACCTGACACGCTGGGGGTAATTTTGACTTCATAATGGAAATAAAAATGGGGAGAGTTGGAAAATAAGCTGCCAACTCGCTATCGCCCGTTTTACACTGTCGCACAAAGTCAAAATTACACCCCCCCTCCCGCCCCCATAGAGAATAACCATATACCAGAGTGCTAATAGCGCACATGGAAATATATTCCAGCATACAACAACAACAACTTGCATTCATATAACGCCTTTAATGTAGTAAAACGTCCCAAACAAAATTTCACACCGAGCCACATAAGGAGATACTAGGGCAGGTGGCCCAAAGCTTGGTCAAACTGGTAGGTTTTAAGGAGCATCTTAAAGGAGGACAGAGAGGTAGAGAGACGGAGGGGTTTAGGGAGGAAGTTCCAGAGCTTAGAGCCTAGGTGACTGACAGCACGGCCGCCAATAGTGGGGCGATGAAAATCGGGGACGCGCAAGAGACAAGAATTGGAGGAGCGAAGAGATCTCAGAGGGTTGTAGGGCTGAAGGAGGTTACAGAGATAGGGAGGGGCGATGCCATGGAGGGATTTGAAAACAAGAATGTGAATTTTAAAATCAAGGCATTCCCAGACCGGGAGCCAATGTAGGTCAGGATTGCAGAGAGAAAGGAATAAAATCAAAGGGAAAAATTGCAGCGAAAAAAGTAAAGTTGAAGTCAACAGAAATGAAAATCCGGAGAGATGTAAAATGGTCTGATTCGCTATCACCCGTTGTATATGGTCGCATGTATCCAGGCTACCTGAACAATATTGGTGCCAAGGATAATCCCTACAGTAGAAAGTTTGAAAAATAAAATCTTCATTAATAATGTAAATTTACAGTGTGGTTTTGATAGGCATTTTTAAGGATTTTTAAACTGCCCTGGCACTTCATGCTTCAGTCCACCTGATAGGCATCCACAGAATCTAGAAAGTGATCCCAGTGCACTACCCCTGGGCCCTCAGCTCATGAGGCACAGTGTGCCCAAATAATCTGACCTCTCTCCAAAAGGGTGCTCAGCTCATTAATATAACTCAACAGTTCTCCCAGCACTTAGTGTTAGAGTGTATCAGGGTCCGGAGGAGATGGGTGGGAGGCTGATTTCTGATACCAGCCAGACATAAACTGGCTGTGGTGCCTACAAGTTAGAAGTAACCTTTGGGGGAGGTGGAGGGGTCAAGGAAGCTGCTGCTCAACCAAATATGGCCTTTTAAGGCCCAACGATTCAAGAAAAGGCAGGCTTGTTACCAGGCACATCCTGGGGCTTGGTCCTCACTAAAATACATTCTGGGCCCTTAATAAGCTGTGTGCACACACTGAGTGCTGGCAGCCCTTCTGTCCCACGTCGGTGGGAGTCAGAGTGCACTGGGCACATGGTAGACTTCAAGCCTCAGGCCTCCACACCCAATATTATGGGGTGCTTTTACACCAGGCACTGGACATCACATTACCTGCCCCAGCCTGCTCCTGAAGAAGTTTGATGTAGGAATAGCAATGGAGAGGGGGCGGAGGGGGGCAAGGGGGGCAAGGGGGGGAACTACTCACTGAAAGGATGCCATTTCATTCTAAGTTGTGAGTTTTAAATTTTGCAAGAAAAAAGTGGTTATTTTTATCAATTTGCTAAACAGGATTTCCATGTTCACAAACTTTTCTTAGCAAATCCTGAAAAATCCAGGAACACAGTAACCGTTGGCAACCATTCCTTTAGCATCTAGGCCCCACACTTTGGAATTTGCAATTCCCACCCTAAACCACTCTGCCTCCTCACCTCCTTCTCCTCCTTTAAGGCCCACCTTAAAACCCACCTCTTTGATCAACCAAGCTTTTGGTCATCCCTCCTAATATCTCCTTCTCTGGCTTTTTCACTCACGTCTCTATGAGGCTTTTTGGGATGTTTTTCTATGTTAAAGATGCCATATAAATGCTAGTTGTGGTTGTTTGATATTTATTAAAAGCTGTTTCAATGGGAATAAACACAACACTTTGGCCTTTCACTTCTGCACCTTGAAACTTAGTAAACCAAAATGTACAAACTTACAGAATTTGCCAACATCAAATGTGTGAGCCAATGCAAATATTGTGAAAAAGTTAGGTATGCATGAAGATATTAACATGAATATTAGAAGGTCTGAAAGTACTGAGGTTTGGCTAGACAGAAAACTTTATGTAAAACAGCATATTTTACTATTAGTGTATTGGAACATTATTCATTCTGCTCATAAAATTTACAAAGTCATTATTTGAATTTTTACATCAAGTACTTTTTAAAATAAATTAAAGACTCTTAATGAGGTGACATTAGCATTGTGTGCATAGCAATTTCCTACTTACTTTACACTCCTGTAAATTATTATTTTATAGACTTTCCCACTTCCCAGCAGAAAATAGTTTTTCTTTAAACAGTTGGTGTCCTATCACTTCTTAGAGAATGTGAAGTACTGCAACAATTACTATATTGACTACACTTCAAAAGTACTTAATTGGCTGTAAAGCGCTTTGGGACATCCTGAGGCCATGAAAGGTGCTATATAAATGCAAGCCTTTCTTTTTCTTTCTTTTTATGTACCTTACAGTAGCAGGATAGTGTTCACTTTAATCCTGTAAATGTAGTGGTTCAGAGAATGAGAGAGCAGGACATGTTCGGTGCTGTGTTTTAGACACTTTGCTATCCCGCTAACTGACCTTTGCTCTGTCTGACACTGGGATATGCAAAAAAAAATGATGTTGGCTTTCAAATTCCAGAATGGGATACTGACGTATGAACACTTAATGTGAGTTTGCCTGAAATTCCTCTGCCCACTATTTTAGTGGAGTTTTAAAGCCATTTAAAATAAACAAGTTGGCACCTCTGCAAAAATAGCAGACAGAGAAGTTTCAGACAAACACATTGAATGTGGAAAAATAAAAGGCAGTTTTACATCTTATTTCCACAGTGTCATTAGGCACAGACTGACAGCACCCCAAACTGGCTGAGCATTAGACCGTTACAACACATTGCAAAGGAGGGTAAACTTATCCAGACTGCCAAAGATCTGTGCTGCCACAGATGTAATTGGCCCTCCCTCTCCTACTTGTCTCCCGGAAAACTACAATTCATGACAACCGGTGGCACATTGGTAAGACAATCACTCACCTCAATGGGTTTGCAGCTCACTTGTGCCCCTGTTCCCAGAACCAGGTGATACGATAATAGGTCACCATCTGCTATTAAGATGAACAAATGAACATAGGAACAGGAGTAGGCCATTCATCCCCTTGAGCCTGCTCTGCCATTCAATTAGATCATGGCTGATCTTAACTCCATTTACCCACCTTGGTTCTGTAACCCTTAATACCCTTGCCTAACAAAAATTTATCAATCATTTAAAATTTCAGTTTGGCCCCCAGCCTCAACATCTTTTTGGGGGAGAGAGTTCCAGATTTCCACTACACTTTGTGTGAAGAAGTGCTTCCTGACTTCCTGAACTGCCTAGCTCTAATTTTAAGGTTATGCCCCCCTTGTTCTGGACTCCCCCACAAGAGGAAATAGTTTCTTTCTAACTATCCCATCAAATCCTTTAACCATCTTAAACACCTCAATTATATCACCCCTGGATCTTCTATACTCAAGGGAATACAAGTCTAGTCTATGCAATCTGTCCTCATAATTTAACCCTTTTAGACCCGGTATCATTCTAAGTGTCACAAGTTCTCTCTTTGAAAATGTTGCATTATGTTACCCTCTATACTGCATAATAACGTAATGGACCTATCATCAGATAACATCTCATCTTGTTGGTGGGACTACTTGATCAGATTGGAGAGATGGGTACCTAGACAACTGATTTGTTTAGTATTCCAGTTTCCTGATGAAACAGTGTATTAAATAAGAGAAAAGCATCTACAAACAGACACTAGAGTGAAATTGGCCCATTTGGGCTCATTTAACAGCCTTAATGACATAAAAATCTCTGTGCTAAAGCGTCACCATTTATGTAACTACAGAGTGATGATAGTCAGCCTTTGAAGTATTTCAACTCTCAACACAATTGAACAGTAGCAAAACCTAAACTAAAGAATGAAATTATTGAAATCAAACAACACCTTTAAGTCATGATGGGCACTTCCTGGCAGGAAAATTATTCCTACATTTACAGAGCTGTAAAAAGACACTCAAGGGTTAATTAAAATGAATTTATTTGATTGAAAATAATGTTCAGATATCTAAAAATCAGAGTCCGTGGCCTACATGTGGAATCCTCCCAGTTTAAAGGGAATTACATAAAGATACAGCATATACTATTGGTCCTTCCAGTGATTTTTTTGTCTTTAATATTCAAGGGGAAAACTTTGAATATGTTTAACATTTTAACTGCTTGTCACGGTCACCATTGTCTCCTGTCACATTCATAATTATATGTTCTGATAATAAAGTTTCATTAGTGTCTCCACGTCCCTCTTTTTACAAATGAAATACTGTCTCCCGGTAAAAGAAGATGAGCAACATTTTACGTCAGATCATTTGACCGTTTGACAGCCATTGTGCGATCGAGCTAAAATATGAGGAATTCAGCAAGGAAAAAAAACCTGCGGAATATTAGCAATAAAAAAAACTACACACACACCAATAATAATGTAAACTGACTTCATTTTATTAGCGGTTTATACGGTATGGTAATTAAAAATGACTGAACGGGCTGTATTTAAATAAATTACCAATTCATTTATAAAGTGAAGGATATTACCTTGAGGCATTAAGTACATCATCTTGTTTCGACTGTAAGTGTCTGCGACAGAGATGTAGGGATTAAAAAGCACAATGCAGCACTACAGCTTTTCAATATCCTTATGGTTGAATATAATTATTCATATCACGTTATTCCACAGATCTAAAAAAAATGCAGATATAATTTTTTGCTTCAGCAAACTGCAGATATGCGAGATACCATCATGTTGCTGTTTATCGCAAATTGATACCAATTGTGACCTGAAATGATGTTTTATTGTCTGGAACTCACAAAATGCTGACACGAACATAGATATCTATCCAGTCGTCAACAAAACTGGAGAAAGATACAATGGCGAAAAGAAGCTGTTGTGTTTAAGTGAGATTTTCATCACATACTTCACTGCGGAATGTGAATAAAGCACTTGTCTAAATTACAATAGGGACAAAATAAACTGCATTTAAATAGCGCAGTGCATGATTTATACTTAACCCTTTTAAAACCCAAACACATGAGGTGCCTATCGTATCTGAAACCATCTGTTATACAAGAAAGAAATAACTTGCATTTATATAGCGTCTTTTACGACCTCAGGACGGCCCAAAGTATTTTCCAGTCACTAGAGTACTTTTTTTTGAAGTGCAGTCACTGTTGTAATGTAGGAAACGCGGCAGCCAATTTGCACACAGCAAGGTCCCACAAATAGCAATGTGATAATGACCAGATTATCGTTTTTTTTTGTGATGTTGATTGAGGGATAAGTGTTGGCCAGGACACCGGGGAGAACTCCCCTGCTCTTCTTCGAAATAGGGCCATGGGATCTTTTATGTCCACCTGAGAGAGCAGATGGGGCCTCAGTTTAATGTCTAATCCAAAAGGTGGCAGCTCCGACAGTGCAGCACTCCCTCAGTAGAGCACTGAATTGTCAGCCTAGATTTTGGGCTCAAGGAGTAGGACTGGAACCCATGACCTTCTGACTCAGAGGCGAGAGTGCTACCAAGAAAGCCTCAACAAGCGTCATTGATTTTTTTTTTGAGGGCGGGGTGGAGGGGGTGGAGGATAAAGTGGATCCAAGAGTGGGTGGGAGTATTTCAGTGGGGAAGAAAATGTCAGAATGGCCACAATATCTGACAGGGCATCAGATAACGAAGATAGATGATGCTCCCTCTTTAACTCAGATGGGAAAGTCCAGAACAAGGGAACATAACCTTAAAATTAGAGCTAGGCTATTCAGGGCTGATGTCAGGAAGCACTTCTTCACACAAAGGATAGTGGAAATCTGGAACTCTCTCCCCCAAAATGCTGTTGAGGCTGGGGGTCAATTGAAAATTTCAAAACTGAGATTGATATATTTTTGTTAGGCAAGGGTATTAAGGGTTATGGAACCAAGGCGGGTAGATGGAATTAAGATACAGATCAGCCATGATCTAATTGAAGGCAGAACAGGCTTGAGGGGCTGAATGGCCTACTCCTGTTCCTTTGTTGCTATGGAGGGGAGCAGCTGAGCACACATGGTGGAGGTACAAGGTGAAAAGATGATCATCTGCTACTCGTTCCCTGTGTCCTACGGGGAATTAGTTATACTTCTCCCTTCTCCTGATGACCACAGTAGGGGGGCACAATCCTCAGCTAACAGCTGATTTGATGTGGAGATGCCGGTGATGGACTGGGGTTGACAATTGTAAACAATTTTACAACACCAAGTTATAGTCCAGCAATTTTATTTTAAATTCACAAGCTTTCGGAGACTTCCTCCTTCCTCAGGTAAATGTTCAGGATCTCCTTGAAGCCTACGCATTTATACATATAGAACAATACATGGTGTTTACAGACTGCCCCTGCAACTGCCCGTTGCCAAGGCAATCACCGTGTTCAGACAGAGAGGTGTCACCTGCAGAACCCCCGAATACACATTCAACAAAAAAACAAACAGGAAAAAAAAACAGAGAAGAAAAACAGAGAGAGGCAGAAACATCCGGAAGGATGTTTCTGCCTTCCGGATGTTTCTGCCTCTCTCTGTTTTTCTTCTCTGTTTTTTTTTCCTGTTTGTTTTTTTGTTGAATGTGTATTCGGGGGTTCTGCAGGTGACACCTCTCTGTCTGAACACGGTGATTGCCTTGGCAACGGGCAGTTGCAGGGGCAGTCTGTAAACACCATGTATTGTTCTATATGTATAAATGCGTAGGCTTCAAGGAGATCCTGAACATTTACCTGAGGAAGGAGGAAGTCTCCGAAAGCTTGTGAATTTAAAATAAAATTGCTGGACTATAACTTGGTGTTGTAAAATTGTTTACAACAGCTGATTTGAAAGGTCTTTATTTTTTGTCACTTTTCAAAGTCAAGCTGTTTCTGTCACTTAGCAAGAACTAATGGCCGGTGCACATTCTGGGTAAATTCAAATAAAACCATCATATACAACGGTAGCAACGTTTAATTAAATCCTAAAAAAGAACTGGTGAGTATTCCCTATTCTTAAGGTGAGATAAAGTACTGTATATTTGTGTGTGTGTGTGTGTGGGAGGGGGGGGGAGGGGAGGGAGGAACGAGGCTGACTCCAGACAGTGAATCATTGTTTACAGACCCTGAGCACACAGTAAATCCCTGACGGGACTTCCATTGTCACAAACAATCCCAAACATTCCAGACAGCACATGCCAAAATCATATTGCCCCCTTATTACAATAAACCTCTACCTTTTGAAGTGCTGTTTTCTCAATCCTGGGAACGTTTTGACACTGCAAAAATGAGATGCTAACCTTGCTGGTAGATTCTGATATCACTTTGGCGTCATAAGTACAAAGAATAACTAGATTATAGTTTCCTTTTTTATATTCTTCAGATAAAAAAATAACATGACAGTCCTGGTGATATACAGTAGGTCTGCCTGCATCTGTAAAGAGAAAAAGCAGGTTAACATTTTGGGTGTACACCCTTCAGCTGGGGTTGCCAACTTTTGTTGGATGCATTCCTGGAGCTTTCATGCTATGACCTCCCCCAAGCTCCTGCCATTGGTCGCCAGACACATCCACCCTCGTAGAGCACCACCTTCCCACTGCCAATCGGAAAGCAAACAGGCTCTTTAATTGGATTGGATGATGCTTGACTGTCAGTCAACCAGCCTTTTTATCCCGGCTCCAATATTTTCATAGCTAATAAACCTTAAAAAAAAATGAAAACAATCAGACACAATTTTTTTTAATGCCCCTATGATTTTTCTCTCAGGTGTTGCTCATAGCTGTGTCTTGGAGATTAATCTTTAATCCCTGGAGACTCCAGGGCAATCCTGGAGGGTTGGCAACCCTACCTTTAGAAGAACCAATATATAAACGGCAAGTCACGGTTGCACCCAGCTCTCTTACTTTAAAACATCCAACAACGCTCACAGATCCTTAATTTTCGGGCATGATATGATTGATATGCAGCCTGCAAGCTGCAAGTCCTTACCGCTTCAGGAAGGTTCTCTACCTTTGTCATGTTTAAAGAATTAATATTAAATTTCAATTGAACAGATTCTTTACTTGGAGATATTTCTCCAAGTAAGTGGAAAGGGCAGAATTTCTGCAACAGTAAACAACAACCTGGATTTATATAGCGCCTTTTATGTTTTAAAACGTCCCAAGGTGCTTCACAGGAGCATAATCAAACACAATTTTGACACCGAGCCACATAAGGAAACATTAGGACAGGTGAGCAAAAGCTCAGTCAAAGAGATAGGTTTTAAGGAACATCTTAAGTGAGGAAAGAGAGGTAGAGAGGTGGAGAGGTTTAGGGAGGGAATTCCAGAGCTTAGGGCTGAGGCAGCTGAAGGCACGGCAGCCAATGGTGCAGCGAAGGAAATCAAGGATGCAGAAGAGGCCAGAACTGGAAGAGCGCAGAGTTTCTTTTAGCTGATCCGATTAAATATTTGCAAGGAATCTGACAAATTGGCATCAGCATCTAAAGGTTTAAAGGTCATGCAATAACCTCCTCATTTAGCTTAGTGGTAAGTGAAATGTCCGTGCATTGGTTAATAGAATTACAGCCTATTTTTATTTATCCCTCAGACAACAATTCTCAAATAATGTAATTTTGGATATTGGTCAGTCAATGAGCCTGTCAGAGTATATTTCTGTTCAAATACTGTACTGCCAAAATTATTTTAATGCTCCTCTTCCTGGGAAAAAAAAACCCTGTAAATATTTAACAAAGATTGAATTTGACAACAGATTTTTGCAAACAAAATATGCCTAACAGCCTCCTTCATAACACAAATTTTTCGAAAGCATGTGTCTACAATACAGCCTCACGATGAACAATTTCCACACGTCCTAGCAGTATCTGCCTGTAGACTAGCATTAAGTAACTTCAGACTACCCAGGGAATGGCAGCAAATTGAGCAATAGGCAAGCTATGTCGTCAAATGGTCTCATTAGAGATAATTGGGAAGTGCCTGGACTCTAATTGGTTGATCTTGCTGCTGATTTTTGGGGTCAGAGAGGTGAGTATCAGTGACAGGTAGAAAATTACGTCTTAACATCAACAACTTACATTTATATAGCGCCTTTAAGGTAGTTAAACTTCCCAAGGTGCTTCATAGGAGCGATTATCAAACAAAATTTGACACTGATCCACATAAGGAGATATTAGGACAGAAGACCAAAAGCTTGGTCAAAGAGATAGGTTTTAAGGAGCATCTTAAAGGAGGAGAGTGAGGTAGAAAGGCAGAGAGGTTTATGGAGGGAATTCTGGAGCTTATGGCCTCGGCAGCTGAAGGCACGGCTGTCAATGGTGGAGCAATGAAAACCAGGGATGGGCAAGAGGCCAGAATTGGAGGAGCGCAGAGATCTCGGAGGCTTGTAGGGCTGGAGGTGGTTACGGAGATAGGATGCGGTGAGGCCATGGAGGGATTTGAAAACAAGGATAAGAATTTTAAAATCGAGGTGTTGCCGGACCGGGAGCCAATGTAGGTCAGCGAGCAGAGGGGTGATGGGAGAATCGGACTTGATGCGAGTAAGGATACGGGCAGCTGAGTTTTGGATAAACTCAAGTTTATGGAGTGTGCAAGGTGGGAGGCTGGCCAAGAGAGTCATTCAGTTCCATGTTCTTGACTACAGCATCTATAGAATGGGAGCATCCTTACGCATGACCAGAACAGCAACGTTTAGTTTACTACATTAAGAGTAACAAATGAATGAATCAGTAATATTTAATGTTTTTTAATTCGTTCTCAGGATGTGGGCATCGCTGGCAAGGCCGGCATTTATTGCCCATCCATAATTGCCCTGAGAAGGTGGTGGTGGGCCTTTTTGAACCACTGTAGCAGTTTTGATACAACTGAGTGGCTTGGTAGGTCACTTCAGAGGGCATTTAAGAGTCAACCACATGGGTGTGGGACTGGAGTCACATATAGGCCAGACCAGGTAAGGATGGCAGGTGATAGCCATGGCTCAGTGGTAGCACTCTCACCTCTGAGACTTGAGCATAAAATCTAGGCTGACACTCCAGTGCAGTACTGAAGTCGGAGGTGCCGTCTTTCAGATGAGACGTTAAACTGAGGCCCTGTCTGCCCTCTCAGGTGGCATAAAAGATCCCATGGCATTATTTTGAAGAAGAGCAGGGGAGATCTTCCTGGAGTCCTGGCCAATATTTATTTCTCAACCAACATCACTAAAGCAGAATATCTGGTCATTATCACATTGCTTTTTGCTGTTTCTAGGACTACCACAAGGCAGTATAAAATATGTGTTTCTATACAGTAATATAAGAATTATAGAGCACAGAAGGAGAGCATTCAGCCCGTTGTGTCTGTCAGAATTCTTTACTAAAGCAATCAAGAACTAGTCCCACTGCCTCGCTCTCTTCCCATTGCCCTGTATCTTTCTCTGTTTCAAATATTTATCCAATTTCCCCTTAAAATATGCAAGGTCTCTACTTCAACCACTCCCTGTGGCAAAGCATTCCATGCTCCACCCAACCTCTGCTTAAAGACATTTATCTTAACCTCTCTCTGCACTCCCTTAGTGATAATTTAAAATTGATGACTCCTTGTCAATTGACTCCCCAACCAGAGGAAATAGCCTTTCCCTATTCACCCTATCAAAACCCTTCATATTAATAATATGGTAACACAATATTGAATCTCCTCTTAATCTTCTTTACTCTACTGGGAATAGTCCAAGTATCTCAAGTTAGGGAAATCTATATATTGCCTACTAAGATTCTCTTTGTATCTTTGTATCAAAGATAATATCAGATCTGGGAGGTTATAACCATCAGGGAAGACTAAACAGGCTAGGGCTCTTTTCTCCAGAAAAGAGAAGGCTGAAGGGTGACCTGATAGAGGTCTTTAAAATTCTGAAGGGGTTTGATAGGGTAGATATAGAGAAGATATTTCCAATTGTGGGGGGAGACCAAAACTAGGGGCCATAAATATAAGATAGTCACTAATAAATCCAATAAAGAATTCAGGTGAAACTTCTTTACCCAGACAGTGTTAGAATGTGGAACTTGCTACACATGGAGTAGTTGAGGCGAATAGCATAGATGCATTTAAGGTGAACATTTAAGTACATGAGGGAGAAAGGAATAGAAGGATATGCTGATAGGGTTAGATGAAGAGGGGTGGGAGGAAGCTTGTGTGGAACATAAACACCGGCATGGACCAGTTGGGCCGAAAGGCCTGTTTCTGTGCTGTAAATTCGATGCAATTCTATTTAATTTGCCAAATATAGAAAAAAGCAATGTATACGTAACAACTAGAGCTGCAAATATTGAAATCTTGACCATAAACTACTGAACTTGCCAATGGTGGAAAGATATAAACAGCACCCTACAATAAAAAACAACAGGAAAAAAACCCAGCTACACCTACACATGTGCTCTCAAATAGGGATAGAACACGTTCTGTACGACATTACAAGCCCTGATGTTGGATTATTTCTATCCACCAGCAGGTGGTGCTATTGTCACCACAGATGTGTTAACAACAAATCCCCCATTACAAAGTAAATGAGAAATTTGTGAACTTTCTCCCGACCATTTGGTTTTATTGTGATTTTCTTTGAGCAAGTTTACTATCATAACTTAAGCTTTTTTTCAAAAGCTTTAGTCTGGATATTGCTGTCGATTATATGACAGTCCTCTGTTCTCTACCTTAGTAGGGGTGCCAGCCCATTTAAAACAAACAGGTTGATAACTGCATTAAAATAGAGGATGGAAGAAAGTCATAACAGCAACAACTTGCATTTATATAGCACCTTTAACGTAGTACAACATCCCAAGGCGCTTCACAGGAGCGTTATCAAACAAAATTTGACACCGAGTCGCATAAGGAGGTATTAGGACAGGTGATGGTTTTAAGGAGCTCTTAAAGGAGGAGAGAGAGGTGGAGAGGTGGAGAGATTTAGGGAGGGAATTCCAGAGCTTGGGGCCTAGGCAGCTGAAGGCACGGCTGCCAATGGTGGAGTGATTAAAATCGAGAATGGGCAAGAGGCAAGAATTGGAGAATTGCAAAGATCTCGGAGGGTTGTAGGCTGGAGGAGGTTACAGAGATAGGGAGGGGCAAGGCCATGAAAACAAGGACGAGAATTTTAAAATCCAGGTGTCCCCTGAATGGGAGCCAATGTAGGTCAGTGAGCACAAGGGTGAGGGTGAATGGGACTTTTTGCGAGTTAGGATACGGGCAGCAGGGTTTTGAATGAGTTCAAGTTTATGAAGGGTGGAAGATGGGAGACCAGCCAAGAGAGCATTAGAATAGTCCAGTCTAGAGGTAACAAAGGCATCGATGAAGGTTTCAGCAGCAGATGAGCTGAGGCAGGAGCGGAGATGGGCGATGTTACAGAGGTGGATGTAGGCAGCCTTGGTGATGGAGCGGATATGTGGTCGGAAGCTCATCTCAGGGTCAAATAGGACGCCAAGGATGCAAATGGTCTGGTTCAGCCTCAGACAGTGAACAGGGAGAGGGATGGAGCTGGTAGCTAGACAACAGCGTTTGCGGCGGGGACCAAAGACAATTACTTCAATCTTCCCAATATTTAGTTGGAGGAAATTTTTGCTCATCCAGTAGGGCCAAGCAGTGTGACAAATGAGAGACAGTGGTGGGGTCAAGGGAGGTGGTTGTGAGGTAGAGCTGGGTGTCGACAGCGTACATGTGGAATCTGACATGTTTTCGGATGATGTCGCCGAGGGGCAGCATGTAGATGAGAAATAGGAGGCGGCCAATGATAGATCCTTGGTGGACTCCAGAAGTAACGGTGTGGCAGCGGGAGCGGGAGTGGGAAGAGAGGCCATTGCAGGTGATTCTCTGGCTACCACTGGATAAATAAGAATGGAACCAGGCGAGCACAGTCCCACTCAGCTGGCCGACGGAGGAGAGGCGTTGGAGGAGGATGGTGTGGTTAACCATGTCAAAGACTGCAGACAGATTGAGAAGGATGAGGAGGGATAGTTTACCATTGTCACAGTCATATTGGATGTCATTTGTGACTTTGCTAAGGGCCATTTAAGTACTGTGGCAGGGTGGAAACCTGATTGGAGGGATTCAAATATGCATTGGGCCACTAATATCAGCAATTGTAATTTCTAGGTTATTGTAATTAAAGTTTAGTCTCAGACAGATGCTAAATTGGTTTAGTATAAATCTGGGAATAAGGCCTGGCCCAATTCTGTAGGAAAGTGGAGAGTCTCTTCTCCAGGTATCAAAGGGGGTCCTGACTCCAGATTAAGGCTGCGTTTATCACTGAACCTATGCAAAGTGAAACTGCTTTGTGCAACTACAGCTGCAATGTAAAGGCACTGTTAGCCGTGCTCTGTTAAAATATGCAATGTTTACTGAATTTTTAACCTTAAGGTCCTTTATAAATGCAAGTTGTTGTTATTGTTATTTTTTTAACATTCTGAAAACTTGAAATCTACACCATATTATTTTAACTAATCTTAAGATGTTTGAAAGGAAGAGAGAAAGACAGACTTGCATTTATACAGTGTCAGGACATCCCAAAGTTCTTTATAGCCAATGAAGTATTTTTGACGTGTAGTCACTGTTGTAATGTAGGTAAAGTTAATACGGTGACACTTCAGATTCCACATGTACGCTGTCGACACCCAGCTCTACCTTACAACCACCTCCCTTGACCCCTCCAGTTTTGAAGAGGTGACTAAAGTAGTGGACAGGGGAATGTCAATGGATGTTATTTATATGGACTTCCAGAAGGCATTTGATAAAGTCCCACATAAGAGACTGTTAGCTGAGATAGAAGCCCATGGAATCAAGAGAAAAGTATGGACTTGGTTAGGAAGTTGGCTGAGCGAAAGGCGACAGAGAGTAGGGATAATGGGTAGGTACTCACATTGGCAGGATGTGACTAGTGGAGTCCCGCAGGGATCTGTCTTGGGGCCTCAATTATTCACAATATTTATTAACGACTTAGATGAAGACTTAGAAAGTCTCATATCTAAATTTGCCGATGACACAAAGATTGGTGGCATTGTAAGCAGTGTAGATGAAAACATAAAATTACAAAGGGATATTGATAGATTAGGTGAATGGGCAAAACTCTGGCAAATGGAATTCATTGTAGGCAAATGTGAAGTCATCCACTTTGGATCAAAAAAGGATAGAACAGGGTACTTTCTAAATGGTAAAAAGTTAAAAACAGTGGATGTCCAAAGGGACTTAAGGGTTCAGGTACATGGATCATTGAAGTGTCATGAACAGGTGCAGAAAAATAATCAATAAGGCTAATGGAATGCTGGCCTTTATATCTAGAGGACTAGAGTACAAGGGGGCAGAAGTTATGCTGCAGCTATACAAAACCCTGGTCAGACTGCACCTGGAGTACTGTGAGCAGTTCTGAGCACCGCACCTTTGGAAGGACATATTGACCTTGGAGGGAGTGCAGCGTAGGTTTACTGGAATGATACCCGGACTTCAAGGGTTAAGTTACGAGGAGAGATTACACAAATTGGGGTTGTATTCTCCAGCGTTTAGAAGGTTAAGGGGTGATCTGATCGAAGTTTATAAGATATTAAGGGGAACAGATAGGGTGGATAGAAAGAAACTATTTCTGCTGGTTGGGGATTCTAGGACTAGGGGGCACAGTCTAAAAATTAGAGTCCGACCTTTCAGGAGTGCGATTAGAAAACATTTCTGCACACAAAAGGTGGTAGAAGTTTGGAACTCTCTTCCGCAAATGGCAATTGATATTAGCTCAATTGCTAAATTTAAATCTGAGATAGATAGCTTTTTAGCAACCAAAGGTATTAAGGGATATGGGCCAAAGGCAGGTATATGGAGTTAGATCACAGATCAGCCATGATCTTAGCAATTAGCGGAGCAGGCACGAGGGGCTGAATGGCCTACTCCTGTTCCTGTGTTCCTATGTCATTTCGACAGCTATTGATCAACTATTGCTTTTTGCAGTGTGGTAGGAGATTAATTTTGAAAGAACTGGACAAGAATGTCACCTCACGGATAACGTACTTTCATTTTCTTCTGAAAGTTTTAAATGATGAACTTGGAAATCTGATAATGTAAAGCGGATGACATCTCTTTAGAAACATGTGGCGCCTGTGTTCTACACTTCGGGCAACAGTCCAGCATCAAACATAGAATTAAAACAAAATAGAACGGCCCAGAAATCCCAGCCTGGTGGGAGAGGTGGGGGTGGGGGGGGCGGGTGCGGGTGGGGAGGGGTGTCTACAATTTGACATAGAACCTGGATCTACCGGTACACCATAAATCGGGCTTCATTGGGGAGGGGTGGGTCAGGCACTTTGTCTGCCCACCCTTCAGAGAATCATAGAATCTTACAGCCCAGAAGGAGGCCATTCGGCCCATCGTGCCTGTGCTGGCTCTTTTATCTCTGAGCTATCCAATTAGTCCCACATTCCCCTGCTCTTTCCCTATAGTCCTGCAAATTTTTCCTTTTCAAATATTTATCCAATTCCCTTTTGAAAGTTATTATTGAATCTGCTTCCACTGCCCTTTCAGACAGTGAATTCCACATCCTAACAACTCTTGTTACATCAAAAACTGACGTGAGGGGGGTTGGGGGTTTCATTTTTGGCCATTCCCAGGCTACCCACCACGCACCAGAAGACTCACTAGAATGATACCATAGGAAGGTAGGAACAGGAGTAGACCATTTAGCCACTTGAGCCTGATCCACCATTCAATGAGATCATGCTTGATCTGTGACCTAACTCCATATACCCACCTTAGCCCCGTATCTCTTAATATCTTTGGTTAACAAAAATCTATTAATCTCAGATTTAAAATTAACAATTGAGCTAGCATCTACTGCCGTTTGTGGAAGAGAATTCCAAACTTCTACCACTCTTTGCGTGTAGAAGTGTTCCTGAAAGTCCTGGCTCTAATTTTTAGCCTATGTCCCCTAGTCCTCACCAGGACTTAAAGCTGTCCCACAGACTGATATAGACATACTCACAGAATCATACCTTTCAGCCAACGTCCAAGACTCTTCCATCACCATCCCTGGGTATGTCCTGTCCCACCGGCAGGGCAGACGGACCAGAGGTGGCGGTACAGTGATATACAGTCAGGAGGGAGTGGCCCTGGGAGTCCTCAACATTGACTCTGGACCCCATGAAATCTCAAGGCATCAGGTCAAACATGGGCAAGGAAACCTCCTGCTAATTACCACCTCAGCTGATGAATCAGCCCTCCTTCATGTTGAACACCACTTGGAGGAAGGACTGAGGGTAGCAACGGCACAAAATGTACTCTGGGTGGGGGACTTCAATGTCCATCACCAAGAGTGGCTCGGTAGCAACACTACTGACCGAGCTACCAGACTGGGCCTGCGGCAGGTGGTGAGCGAACCAACACTTGACCTCATCCTCACCAATCTACCTGTCGCAAATGCACCTGCCCATGACAGTATTGAAAGGAGTGACCACTGCAAAGTCCACGTGGAGACGAAGTCCCGTCTTCGCACTGAGGACACCATCCAACGTGTTGTGTGGCACTACCACCGTGCTAAAAGGGATAGATTCAGAACAGATCTAACAGCTCAAAACTGGGTATCCATGAGGCGCTGTGGGCCATCAGCAGCAGCAGAATTGTATTCCAGTACAATCTGTAACCTCATCGCCCAGCATATTCCTCACTCTACCATTACCAACAAGCCAGGGGATCAACCCTGGTTCAATGAGGAGTGTAGAAGAGCATGCCAGGAGCAGCACCAGGCATACCGAAAAATGAGGTGCCAAACTGGTGAAGCTACAACTCAGGACTGCGTGCATGCTAAACAGCGGAAGTAACATGCTGCAGACAGAGCTAAGTGATTCCACAACCAACGGATCAGATCAAACCTCTGCAGTCCTGCCACATCCAGTCGTGAATGGTGGTGGACAATTAAACAACTAACCGGAGGAGGAGGCTCTGTAAACATTCCCATCCTCAATGATGGTGGAGTCTAGCACGTGAGTGCAAAAGACAAGGCTGAAGTGTTTGCAACCATCTTCAGCCAGAAGTGCCGAGTGGATGATCCATCTCGGCCTCCTCCCGATATCCCTACCATCACAGAAGCTAGTCTTCAGCCAATTCGATTCACTCCACGTGATATCAAGAAATGGCTGAGTGCACTGGATACAGCAAAGACTATGGGCCCCGACAACATCCCGGCTGTAGTGCTGAAGACTTGTGCTCCAGAACTAGCTGCGCCTCTAGCCAAGCTGTTCCAGTACAGCTACAACACTGGCATCTACCCGACAATGTGGAAAATTGCCCAGGTATGTCCTGTCCACAAAAAGCAGGACAAATCCAATCCGGCCAATTACCGCCCCATCAGTCTACTCTCAATCATCAGCAAAGTGATGGAAGGTGTCGTCGACAGTGCTATCAAGCGGCACTTACTCACCAATAACCTGCTCAACGATGCTCAGTTTGGGTTCCGCCAGGACCACTCGGCTCCAGACCTCATTACAGCCTTGGTCCAAACATAGACAAAAGAGCTGAATTCCAGAGGTGAGGTGAGAGTGACTGCCCATGACATCAAGGCAGCATTTGACCGAGTGTGGCACCAAGGAGCCCTAGTAAAATTGAAGTCAATGAGGAATCGTGGATAGCACGTTTAGCGAGTTGGTCACACCGCAGGTAAAGGGTATACAGGCAGGAAGTGAATGGGTGACCACCAGGAAGAGTAAGAGATGCAGGCAGGTAGTGCAGGGGTCCCCTGTGTCCATCCCCCTCTCAAACAGATATGCCACTTTGGATGCTGTTGGGGGGGATGACTTATCAGGGGAAGGCAGCAGCAGCCAACTTCCTGGCACCACGGGTAGCTCTGCTGCACAGGCTGGGAGGAAAAAGAGTGGCAGAGTTATAGTGATAGGGGACTCAATTGTAAGGGGAATAGACAGGCGTTTCTGCGGCCGCAACCGAGACTCCAGGATGGTGTGTTGCCTCCCTGGTGCAAGGATCAAGGATGTCTCGGAGCGGCTACAGAACATTTTGGAGGGGGAGGGCGAACAGCCAGCTGTCGTGGTGCACATAGGCACCAACGATATAGGTAAAAAAGGGGATGAGGTCCTAAAAGCAGAATATAGGGAGTTAGGAGGTAAATTAAAAAATAGGACCTCAAAGGTAGTAATCTCAGGATTGCTGCCAGTGCCACGTGCTAGTCAGAGTAGAAATAGGAGGATATTTCAAATGAATACGTGGCTAGAGGAATGGTGCAAGGGGGAGGGATTCAAATTCCTGGGACACTGGAAACGGTTCTGGGGGAGGTGGGACCAGTACAAACCGGACGGTCTGCACCTGGGCAGGGCCGGGACCGCTGTCCTAGGAGGAGTGTTTGCTAGTGCTGTTGGGGAGGGTTTAAACTAAAGTGGCAGGGGGTTGGGAACCTGAGCAGGGAGAGAGAGGAAAGCGTAACAGGAAGGGACAGAAGGTATGGAGTAATAGGTAAAGTGTTAAAAAAGGAAAAAGCAGGAACTAAGCGTCACAAAACAGATTTGAAAGTTCTTTATCTGAATGCACGTAGCATTCGTAATAAAATGGACGAGTTAACAGCACAAATAACTACGTATGGGTATGATCTTGTGGCCATTACAGAAACATGGCTGCAGGGTGACAACGACTGGGAATTAAATATGCCAGGGTATTTAACAATCAGGAAGGACAGGCAGGAAGGAAGGGGAGGTGGGGTGGCTATGTTAATAAAGGAAGGAATCACTGTAATACAGAGAAATGATATTGGGACAAAGCATCAAGATAATGAAACAGTTTGGGTGGAGATAAGGAATAATAAGGGAAAAAAAACATTAGTGGGCGTAGTATATAGGCCTCCTAATAGTTGCAACTCTGCTGGAAGAAGTATTAATCAGGAGATAGTCGGGGCATGTAATAAGGGAACAGCCATAATTATGGGGGATTTTAATTATCATATTAACTGGACAAATCAAATTGGGCAGAGCAGCCTTGAGGACGAGTTCATTGAGTGCATCAGGGATGGATTTCTTGAGCAGTATGTAACTGATCCTACAAGGGGGCAGGCAACCTTGGACCTGGTCCTGTGTAATGAGTCAGGATTAATTAATAATGTCCTAGTTAAGGATCCCCTTGGAACGAGCGACCACAACATGGTTGAATTCCATATCCAATTAGAGGGTGAGAAGGTTGATTCTCAAACAAGCGTACTGAGCTTGAATAAAGGAGACTATGATGGTATGAGAGCGGAATTGATTAAAGTGGACTGGGAAAATAGATTAAAGGGTAAGACGGTACATGAGCAGTGGTGTTCATTTAGGGAGTTATTTTACAACTTTCAAAATAAATATATTCCACTGAGGAAAAAAGGGTGTAAAAGAAATGACAGCCATCCGTGGCTAAGTAAAGAAATCAAGGATAGTATCCGACTAAAAACAAGGACATATAAGGTAGCCAAACTTAGTGGGAGGATAGAAGATTGGGAATTCTTCAAAAGACAGCAAAAAGTAACTAAAGGATTGATTAAGAAAGGGAAGTTAGATTATGAAAAGAAATTAGCAAAAAATATAAAAACAGATAGCAAGAGTTTCTACAGTTATATAAAAAGAAAAAGGGTGGCTAAGGCAAACGTAGGTCCCTTAGAGGATGAGACCGGGAAATTAATGGTGGGAAACATGGAGATGGCAAAAATGCTGAACAAATATTTTGTTTCAGTCTTTACAGTAGAGGACACTAAGAATATCCCAACACTGGACAAACAGTGGGCTCTGGGGGGGGGAGGTGCTAAATACGATTAAAATCACTCAAGAGATGGTACTCAGTAAAATAATGGGACTCAAGGCGGATAAATCCCCTGGACCTGATGGCTTCCATCCTAGGGTCTTGAGGGAAGTGGCAGTAGGGATTGTGGATGCTTTGGTGATAGTTTTCCAAAATTCCCTGGACTCAGGAGAGGTCCCGGCAGATTGGAAAACTGCTAATGTAACACCGTTATTTAAAAAGGGTAGTAGGCAGAAGGCTGGAAATTATAGGCCAGTTAGCTTAACATCTGTGGTGGGTAAAATTTTGGAGTCTATTATTAAGGAGACAGTAACGGAACATTTAGATAAGCATAATTTAATAGGACAAAGTCAGCATGGCTTTATGAAGGGGAAGTCATGTCTGACAAATTTGCTTGAGTTCTTCGAGGATATAACGTATAGGGTGGATAAAGGGGAACCAGTGGACGTAGTGTATTTAGACTTCCAGAAGGCATTCGACAAGGTGCCACATAAAAGATTATTACTTAAGATAAAAAATCACGGGATTGGGGGTAATATTCTGGCATGGGTGGAGGATTGGTTATCGAACAGGAAGCAGAGAGTTGGGATAAATGGTTCATTTTCGGACTGGCAACCAGTAACCAGTGGTGTTCCACAGGGGTCGGTGCTGGGTCCCCAACTCTTTACAATCTATATTAACGATTTGGAGGAGGGGACCGAGTGCAACATATCAAAATTTGCAGATGATACAAAGATGGGAGGGAAAGTAGAGAGTGAGGAGGACATAAAAAACCTGCAAGGGGATATAGACAGGCTGGGTGAGTGGGCGGAGATTTGGCAGATGCAATATAATATTGGAAAATGTGAGGTTATGCACTTTGGCAGGAAAAATCAGAGAGCAAGTTATTTTCTTAATGGCGAGAGACTGGAAAGTACTGCAGTACAAAGGGATCTGGGGGTCCTAGTGCAAGAAAATCAAAAAGTTGGTATGCAGGTGCAGCAGGTGATCAAGAAAGCCAACGGAATGTTGGCTTTTATTGCTAGGGGGATAGAATATAAAAACAAGGAGGTATTGCTGCAGTTATATAAGGTATTGGTGAGACCGCACCTGGAATACTGCATACAGTTTTGGTCTCCATACTTAAGAAAAGACATACTTGCTCTCGAGGCAGTACAAAGAAGGTTCACTCGGTTAATCCCGGGGATGAGGGGGCGGACATATGAGGAGAGGTTGAGTAGATTGGGACTCTACTCATTGGAGTTCAGAAGAATGAGAGGCGATCTTATTGAAACATATAAGATTGTGAAGGGTCTTGATCGGGTGGATGCAGTAAGGATGTTCCCAAAGATGGGTGAAACTAGAACTAGGGGGCATAATCTTAGAATAAGGGGCTGCTCTTTCAAAACTGAGATGAGGAGAAACTTCTTCACTCAGAGAGTGGTGGGTCTGTGGAATTTGCTGCCCCAGGAAGCTGTGGAAGCTACATCATTAGATAAATTTAAAACAGAAATAGACAGTTTCCTAGAAGTAAAGGGAATTAGGGGTTATGGGGAGCGGGCAGGAAATTGGACATGAAGCTGAGTTCGGATCGGTCAATGCCCTGTGGGTGGCGGAGAGGGCCCAGGGGCTATGTGGCCGGGTCCTGCTCCGACTTCTTGTGTTCTTTAGATTTGTGGTTGGGATCAGATCAGCCATGATCTTATTGAATGGCGGAGCAGGCTCGAGGGGCCGATTGGCCTACTCCTGCTCCAATTTCTTATGTTCTTATGTTCTAATCAGGGGGGAAACTCTCCAGTGGCTGGAGTCATACCTAGCACAAAGAAGGATGGCAGTGGTTATTGGAGGCCAATCATCTCAGTCCTAGGACATTGCTGCTGGAGTTCCTCAGAGCAGTGTCCTAGGTCCAACCATCTTCAGCTGCTTCATCAATGACCTTCCCTCCCAAAGGTCAGAAATGGGGATGTTCGCTGATGATTGCACAGTGTTCAGTTCCATTCGCAACCCCTCAAATAATGAAGCAGTCCGAGCCCGCATGCAGCAAGATCTGGACAACATCCAGGCTTGGACTCATAAGTGGCAAGTAACATTCGCGCCAGACAAGACTTCTTCGACAGCACCTCCCAAACCCACGACCTCTACCACCCAGAAGGACAAGGGCAGCAGGCACATGGGAACACCACCTGCATGTTCCCATTCAAGTCACACACCATCCCAACTTGGAAATATATCACCGTTCCTTTATCGTCCCTGGGTCAAAATCCTGGAACTCCCTTCCTAACAGAACTGTGGGAGAACCTTCACCACACAGACTGCAGCGGTTCAAGAAGGCGGCTCACCACCACCTTTTCAAGGGCTATTAGGGATGGGCAATAAATGCTGGCCTCGCCGGTGCGTCCACATCCCATGAACGAATTAAAAATAACAAAGGGTAGTAGAAATCTGGAACTCCCTCCCTCAAAAGGCTGTTGATGCTGGGGGTCAATTGGAGCTTTCAAGACTGAGATCGATAGATTTTTATTAAGTAAGGGGTATTAAGGGATCTGGAGCAAAGGCGGGTAAATGGAGTTTAGGTACAGATCAGCCATGATCTAATTGAATGGCGGAACAGGCTCGAGAGGCTGAATGGCCTACTCCTGTTCCTATGTTCCCTGAGAGATCAAGGATTCATCTTTGGCCTGCTGAGAGCCGCTGATGTTCCCACTGTGGGCCTACTGAAGGGCCTAGAACTTAGGAAGGGAACAGGTTTCGACCCCAGAAGAGAAGCCCTGCAGGTCAGAGGAAACCTTTGAACAATTTTTTTTGTGTCTTCCCTTTCGACCTGATTCGGACCCCCGAAGGACCCCTCTTGGAGTGGCAAGTTTCTGTTCTAACATTCTCTTTCTCAACAGGGCAGATGCCTCTGATGCCCTACTGCAGCCGAGGATGCCCACCCTGAATATTTGAATGACCCCCATTCCCGGGAATAGGGATGGAGATTGATCTCATTGCTCTTTGTGGGGCCTTGCTGTGTGCAAATTGGCTGCCTCGTTTCCCCATATTACAACAGTGACTGCACTTTTCTAAAGTATTTCATTGGCTGTGAAGCGCTTTGGAACATCCTGAGGTTGTGAAAAGTACTATATAAATGCAAGTTCCTTTATTACACAGGACATATGAGCCCTTCGCTTTCCCTCCGGAACCTGGAGACCATGGCTGCTGCCTGTTGAACTGACCAGGCCTCTGGTTTCACCTGTATATTGTACCTCAGTTCCCCGAACTGCAGCTCGATCCCTCCACTGTAAAGGGACACTTTACATTAATAGCATTCTCTTTCAAACACAACCAATTCTTACTTTCTTAAGCGGCCACTATTTATTGTCAAAGAATAAAATGATTCAGAAAATTCTAGTTTGCACTGCTATTGCTCTTGGTACCTTCTAGTCTACAAGTTAAAAAAAAGGGAACAGAACAACGCTCAGCTGAACTGTGGTTGTGACGCTCGGGTTGTGCGATCATTGTGCTGTCTAATGTCCCGTGTACTGAATCCCGGTGAGGTTTAATTCTGCCAACAGCCTCCCACCTTTGGCCTGGTAGTTCCTTCATCATGGGTCCCACTCAATTGGCAGCGGCCTTGGGCAAATGTTTACACCTATTTTTGAAAGCGTGGATGGTGAGTTTATTGCACGGACGATTTAAAACATCGTGCTGTGAATTGAGCTGGGCGCACATTATGTTGCCCAATTATCTTTCATTACTCTGGGAGTTACATATAGTGCAGCTGTCCCTGGAGTAGATGTGGCGTTCTGGAGCCACTCCAGAATCCAACCTTGGACCCAGCTGCACATTTTTTTTCAGGCATTGAGGGATGCCTGCTTAGTGTTGCCAATCCTCCAGGATTGCCCTAGAGTCTCCAGGAATTGAAGATTAATCTTCTGGACACTACTGGGAGCAAGCCCAGGTGAAAAATCATAGGGACATTAAAAAAAATGATTTTCTTTCAACACTTTTTAGTTATTAGTTATAAAAATGTTGGAGATGGGAAAGAAAAGGCAGTTTGACTGAGAGTCAAGAATCATCCAATCGAGTAATGAAGAGCCTGTTCACTTCCCGATTGGCGTGGGAAGGGGTGGGGGGGACAGTTGGAGCGAGGAGGCCATGTGATGAAACCTCCAGGAATATATCCAGCCAGAGTTGGCAACCTTATGCAGGCTGGGAGTCGTGTTGCCTGGCCTACCCTTGCTGCTCACCTGCTCGGCTCAGTTATCTCAGGGTCTAGGTTGTGTAACTGGAAAGCAGCTCAGGCAGACGGTGAAGCAAAAAGCCTCTGTATTAAACGTGCTGATCTACCACGCCACCACCAATCGAGCAAATAGATCACATTCACCACGGACAGTAACTGATGTCCTGAAGTGGCTTGGTGTCTTGACTGTTTTTTTTTATTGCTGAGGGTGAGGTGGAATGATTTCTATATCAAAGTCTACTGCTCAAGACTTTGAAAAGAAAAAAGAAAAAATTTGCATTTATCTAGCACCTTTCACAACCTCAGAATGTCCCAAAGTACATTACAGCCAATTAAATACTTTTTGAAGGATAGTCACTGTTGTAATGTAGGAAACGCAGCAAGTCAATTTGAGCACAGCAAGGTCCCACAAACGGCAATGAGAGAATGACCAGATAATCTGTCTTTAGTGATGTTGGTTGTGGGATAAATGTTGGCCAGGACACTGGGGAGAACTCCTCTGCTCTTCGTCAAGATAGTGCCATGGGATCTTTTACATCCACCGGAAAGGGCCTTGGTTTAACATCTGATCTGAAAGACGGCACCTCTAACAGTGCGGCGCTCCCTCAGTATTGTACTGGGGTGTCAGCCTGGATTTTGTGCTGAAGTCTCTGGACTGGGACTTGAACCCATGACCTTCTGACTCAGAGCAGAGAGCCACCGCTGACACTTCTGGGAGGAATGAGGTCATCTCCTGAGAAAATACTCGTCTGTCTGTACAAGAGTGATCTATTCGCATTACTAACCCTGAGTGGAGATGGTATATGACACATTTACAGTGAGACACATTTACAGTGAGTCACTCTCTTACCATCCAATTCATTAATCCCCCCTCCCCTGTGGCAACAAAGAACAGATCCACAAATGTAAATGCCTGTCCAGTGGGCTTTACAAGTTATGGCCATTAACTCACTGGTGCCTGAGAGTCTGGGAGGGAATGACGAAAGGGTCCTGCCAGCCATTTGTTCAATCGGCCTTTTATTTTGCTTTAACTTTTTCCTGGTCCATTCCCCTCGATCTACGGCTGTGGCTCCGCCTTGCAGATGGAACGGTCTTTGCCCAACAACCACTGGCAGAATTGCCGCACCAGAGCCAAGATCAGCTTCTAATAGACGACTCTCCATTGACAACAACATAATAACAACTATAACTTGCATTTATATAGCGCCTTTATCGTAGTAAAACATTCCCAAGGCACTTCACAGGAGCGATTATCAAACAGAAATTTCACCCCACACCAAGTAAAGAGATATTAAGACAGATAACCAAAAGCTTGGTCAAAGAGGTTGGTTTTAAGGAGCGTCTTAAAGGAGGAGAGGTGGAGAGACGGAAACGTTTAGGGAGGGAATTCCAGAGCTTAGAGCCTAGGCAGCTGAAGGCACGGCCGCCAATGGTGGAGCGATTAAAATCGGGGATGCGCAAGAGGCCAGAACTGGAGGGGCGCAGAGATCTCGGATGGTTTAGAGCTGGAGGAGGTTACAGAGATAGGGAGGGGGGACGCCGTGGAGGGATTTGAAAACAAGGATGAGAATTTTAAAATCGAGGAATTGCTGGACCGGGAGCCAATGTAGGTCAGCAAGCACAGGGATGATGGGTGAACGGGACTTGGTGCGGCAGAAGGGGAAAATCAAATTGCAAGACCCACCGGTGTCTTTCCCAGCCCCTGACGGAGCCCTGATACTAACTTCCCACTGCTGATTGGTAAAATTGAGTTCAAATCCCGCCGTGGCAAGTTGTGAAATTGAATTCAATAATTCACTGGTAATTTATGACTAGCACCAGGAAAATGACCATGAGAGCTTCTAATTTGTCATAATTCCCAACAGGTTCACTAATGTCCTTCAGGGAAGGGAAACATGACACTCCTACCTGGTCTGGCCTGCATGTGACTCTAGTCCCACACTCTGTGGTTGACTCCTAATGCCCTCAGGGCAACAAGGGATGGGCAATAAATACTGGCTTACCAGTGTCACCCGCATCCCAGGAACAAATTTTAAAAATTGGAAGCTTGCTTACTGCTGCATTTACATCACACCTTTCATGATCTCAGGACGTCCCAAAGCCCTTAACAGCCAATGAAGTACTTTTGAAGTGTATTCACTGTTGCAATGTGGGAAGAAAAGAATATAAATTTGCAATGTCAGAGAAACAGAAGCAAAAAAAGAATAAGTCAATGAATCAAAACCAAGAAAAAAGCAGAACAGAAATACAGTGAAAGAAAGGAAAATATAAAGGGAGAAAGAGATGAAGATTGAGGGTAAGTAAAGTCTGAGATATACTGAAAAGGAAAGGCCAAGAGACAAAAAAACAGCTGCGATGAAGAGAAAGGAAAGAGGCAGAGAGAAGTATAGTAAGTGGGACAGAGGGAGGTAACTCTTGTAATGGACCGGAACTTCTTATCTTTTCGACTATACGACTCCATGTTTTCCGGACTCAACACTGATTTCAATAACTTCAGATCATAACCACCGCTCCCATTTTTTTCGGACAGCAGGTGCTGGTAGTGGTTCTGATGTTGCCATTTACAGCTCCTCTAGACCCATCTTTTGTTTCTTTACTTGTCCCATTACCACCCTCCTTGCCTTGCACCATCATCCCTTTTGTGATTTAATCAGGTCCTGCCCTCCACCCTATCACAGACCTTCCCTTTTGTTTTTTCCTCCCCTTCTCTTCCTCCCCCCCCCCCCCCGCCGGCCCCAACTTTTCCCTGGCTCTGTACTTGCTTAAAAACTGTCTAATCTTTAACTCCTTCCAGTTCCGGCGAAAGGTCATCGACCTGAAACATTAACCCTGTTTATTTCTCCACAGTTGCTGCCTGACTTGCTGAGTATTTCCAGCATTTCCTGTTTTTATTTCAGATTTCCAGCATCCGCAGTATTTTGATTTTGATTCCATGTTTTCTATCTCGTGTCCATTTACCCTTTGTGCAGAGGAGAGAGGTTGGGAGTCCAGGGAGTGGACACCGACCACTGCCAGGACTACTTGGCAAGTGGAGTGAGAGAGAGAAAGTCCCCGGTCTCTCTGAAGCAAAAACGCTGCCCCACACTGATAATCTGCTCTCGGCCCCAGCTGACGACTGATAGACTTATCCCAAATGCGGCAGACAGATTTAAGTGACAGGCAGCTGTGGGCCTCCGACCATCACCACCTGCTGGGGAAGCCAGCGCTGCAGCCGTGAGTCTCCCCCAGGTAGAACATTCTTCAGAGGAGTGTGGATACTGTGTCCCGCATTCTTCCCTTTGTTCCACAGTCGCTTTAACAAGCATGCTGGAGATGCAGAGGAGGGGGCGAGAGGGAGGGGATGTTTTTAAAAGCTGACCTGGGGGCGTTATATGCCTCGGAACATATTACGTAATGCGAATGAATTTGCATGAGTCAGGTCTATCCATTGCTCAACTAGGCAATAGTCAGCCCACTAGACTGGCATCATCCACTATTACCACTTTACATCAAACTAGACAAGGAGGATTAGTTGCTCAGTGATTGTTTTTTTTTACTCCTTCAATCAGTATTAAAGCGGTGCAGCTACATACACAGGCAAAATAAACTATGTGACTTTTCATAACATGAAATAAAGAGCCTCCAAGGTTGCCTCTCGCCTCTGAGTCAGAAGGTCAAGGGTTTAAATTCCACTCCAGAGACTTGAGCACAAATTCTGGGCTGACACTCCCAGTGTAGTACTGAGGGGGTGCTGCATTGTTGGAGGTGCCTTCTTTCGGATGAGATGTTAAACCGAGGGCCCGTCTGCCCTCTCAGGTGAATGTAAAAGATCCAACGGCACTATTTCGAAGAAGAGCAGGGGAGTTCCTCCCGATGTTCTGGACAATATTTATCCCTCAACCAACGTCACTAAAAACAGATTATCTGGTCATTATCTGATTGCTGTTTGTGGGATCTTGCTCTGCACAAATTGGCTGCTGCCTTTCCTACATTACAGCACTTCAAAAGTACTTCATTGGCTGTAAAACACTTGGGGCCATCGTGAGGATGTAAAAGTCGCTATATCAATGCATGTCTTTCTTTTCTTTCTTTTATGGTACAAGACGAAGACCAATCGCCAAATGACTGCATGGGCTAATGAAGTTAAAGTGTTTAATTTAATTGTTTTCACCTTTTGGTCAGATAACTACTCCTACAGAAACGTTTTACATTATTTTGCAATTTCTCATTTTGTTATAAATGTATCAGTGTTTTAATTTCACAGCTATCCAGTACAGAATCATAGAATCTTACAGCGCAGAAGGAGGCCATTCGGCCCATCATGCCTGTGCTGGCTCTTTGAAAGATCTGTCCAATTTAGTCCCACACCCCAACTTTTTCCCCATAACCCTGCAAATTAGTCCTCTTCAAGGTACATGTCCAATTGCCTTTCAAAGGTTCTTATGGAATCTGCTTCCACCACCCTTTCAGGTAGTGCGTTCAAGATCTTAACAACTCACTATATGAAAAAATGTCTCCTCATTTCCCCTTTAGTTCTTTTGATAATTATTTTAAATCTATGACCTCTGGTTACTGATCCACTTGCCAGAGGAAACAGTTTCTCCCCACTTGCTCTATCAAAACCCCCTCATGATTTTGAATACCTCTATTAGGTCTCCCCTTAACCTTCTCTGCTCAAAGGAGAACAACCCCAGCTTCTCCAATCTCTCGACATAATTGAAGTCCCTCATTCCTGGTATCATCCTGGTAAATCTCCTCAGTACCCTCTCCAAGACCTTGACATCCTTCCTAAAGTGTGGTGCCCAGAATTGTACACAATACTCCGGCTGAGGCCTAACCAGTGATTTATAAAGGTTTAGCATGACTTCCTTGTTTTTTTATTCAATGCCCCTATTTACAAAACCAAGTAACCCATACGCTTTCTTAGCCACCTTATCAACTTGCCCTGCCACCTTCAAAGATTTGTGAATATGCACCCACAGGTCCCTCTGCTCTCGCACCCCTCAAAGTAGCACCATTTCGATTATACTGCCTCTCCATGTTGTTCCTCCCAAAGTGCATCACTTCACGCTTATCTTCATTAAAAATTGCATCTGTCATCTTTCTGCCCATTTCACCTGTCTGTCTACATCCTCCTAAAGTCAGTTATCCTGCTCACTATTTACTACGTTGCCAAGTTTTGTATCCTCCGCGAACTTTGAAATTGTACTCCCTATACCCAAGTCCAGGTCATTTATATATAACAAGGAAAGCAATGGTCCTAATACCGACCCCTGGGGGACCCCACTGCATACTTCTCTCCAGTCAGAAAAACATCCGTTCACCACTACTCTCTGCCTCCTATTGTACCCAAGTTACTACCGTTCCTTTAATACCATGTGTTCCTATTTTCCGAATAAGTCTTTTATGTGACGGTAATAATAATAATAATGAAAGAGTCATATGGTTTTCAGTATTCAATGGGGTAATTCAGTTTGATTCGATGGGGACTGTGCTGGGATGTGACTGAGAATGCAGCAAGGTTCTGAACTATGTTATTACAGCATCATTCAAAAAGCCAAGACATTAATAGGAGTTCAAGAAAACAGATGGTTTGAATTTTCTGTCACAAACGAGTAAAGAAACTTACCCCTGAATTCCAGGTTGTAGTGATTTGGTATCCCTGATAAGGTAAACAATTGACCTAACAGAATTACTGTAACTGGGGTTGAAAGAGAACATTAAAATGCTCTGTGACCACAATGCAGAAGGGTGATATGAATTGTGCTGGCATACATTACCCACATTATCAGTTTGTCACTATTTTTACAGAGGGGTAAAATGTTAACTGATGTTTCTTGTAATGTACAAACAAAAAAGCCACAATTATGAGTAGACATTCACCACAGTCCAAAGCCCATGGTTAAACTTTTACAGTAAAGGTTCAGTAAGATTAGCTCTTTAATTGATCTTAATAGCGATGAATTGGACTTAATGTTGTCTGACTTACAAGGTGCAATCTTGACCCTTCGTTAGCTTCTGGTCAAGCAGTCAGGCTCTGCTTGTTGTCTACTGAACAGGATACAGACTTAGACTGCAATCTTAACTATTAAACCAATTCAGATAGATATCTCTCTGAAGCTGATGGTTTTAATTGTTCGTTCCTTGCCGATGTTTCCATTAATGTACAGTGCCTTAGAAGTACAGAGTGGCGTTAACATAAACAACTCTAATTAATTCAATCATAGGGCCTCAAAACGACACAACTCCTTATCTCCTTCAATCTTCCCCTCCTCCTACAAGCCACAAGCAGGCTTTCAAAACTCACGCTTGCGGTCATCTAATTGTTTGATTTACCTCATCTTTTCAACTGTTTTCAGTCCTGATGGTGTCCTGCACTGTGGGCCTTAACCCTTCACCTTGGCGTCTCAATAATAAAAGGACCTTATTTTCTGTGCAGCAGTGCAAGTTCCAAGATAGCTGTTTTAGTATTTGTACGGAAGGCGGAAAGGATTAAGGATCGCAAGGAAAGAATTGAAAAGGGAAACTCTGCAGTAATAATTTATGATAATTGGCAAAAGAATCGGGGGGGGGGGGGGTGGTGGGGGGGAGATGGGGAGAATTTTTTTTACGCAGCGAGTTGTTATGATCTGGAATGCGCTGCCTGAAAGGGCGGTGGAAGCAGATTCAATAATAACTTTCAAAAGGGAATTGAATAAATACTTGAAACGGAAGCATCTGCAGGGCTATGGGTAAAGAGTAGGGGAGTGGGACTATTGGATAGCTCTTTCAAAGAGGCAGCACAGGCACGATGGGGTGAATGGCCTCCTTCTGTGCTGTATGATTCCATAAAACAATTTGTTATGTAAAATATTTGTTCACCTAACATAACTCTCTTTTCTTGCCCCACAGTGTTTTGACCTATGATTTTATGTCCTGACTTAGGACCTGTCAACAGATTTAGTCCAGACCAGAATATGGTCAAAGTAGATAGGTAGACAATAGCCAATGGCTATTGGGTTGACATGATTTTTTCCTAATCAGTGAAATGTTCATATGACAACAAAGTCATGAACAATACTAAACAGTCAGGCTATTGGCTGTGAGAAATCATAACACATCAACAATGTTACTTAGACCATGAAAGTGCTGATTGTAGCATCTTTAGCAGGGTTTTTATACTAATATACGGTTTTAAAATATCAATGTGGGCACTGACAGAGATGAAGTGCCATAGCACTCAGTCCTCGGGCGCACTGAGACATTCACCATCACTATAATGCCTGGGTCTGTTGCGAGTAGCCTCATCAAATCCTTTGACGCGAAGCCACTATCACAGTATAAGTTTAACTACGCTGAACCAGGTTCAAATGCCATTATTAATTGATTCAAATAGGTCCAAAGTCTGCACACATACTAGTTCAAGGCTCAGAATGGGGGAGAGAACAATATGTCACCTTGCAGTGTGGCCAATGGAAAGCTATTTGCACAGCTCAACACCGTATGAGATGTAGGGCTTCATTTTAGCACCTGCTATCGGGTGCGTTCCTGGCGGGGGGGCTTCGAAAATCGAGGAATCCCGGAGCAGGTTCGGAGCCCGGCTCCAACCCGCCCACTTCCGGGTTCCCCACAGATGCGCCGGCATGCGCGCGCAGCCCCCGCATGTGGGAATCCCGCAGGCAATTAAAGCCAGCGGGGTTCCACTTGACAGTATTTACCTTGGTATTTCAGGTCATTAACAGACCTGATTAAGTGAATATGTGAGGAGGGGTGGGATTTTATTGACAACTGGGACTGTTTCCCATACTGTGGGAAACACTCCTAGTTGAAATGGACCTGTTGCAGCTGTCAGCCTGTGGCAGCTGCAAAGGTCCATTTGACAGGTGGGGGGGGAGACCCTCACTCATTGCAGGAGGCCACTCTGTCACTTGGGACAAAATTTGGCCTCCACCACCCTCCTCCTGACAAGAAAATTCACCAACTTGCACACTTACCCCGGGGTCCAGAGACATGTACCTACCTTGCAGACCCCCTCAGATGTACATCTTCCGGATGGGGGTCGCCGTAGCTGCAGTCATGACCTCCTCGGAGGGCGAACAGCATCACCAGCCTCACCAGCCTCGCCATCCACGCCGTCCACCTCTGACACGTGGAGCTCTACAACAGAGTGCTGTGATACATCCACCTGTACAGCAGGAGGGAGGGCAACCGCAGAGAGAGATGCGTCACAGAGGGCACTACCCTCGCCACAGGGTCCACAGACCGAGGCTCAGCTTCCTGGACCTCTCTGAGCAGCAGTGCACACGGAGGCTCAGAGTCACTCGACATGTAGTCGTGGACATCTGCAGCCTCCTTCATGCTGAGCTGCTCCCGGCTGGCCTGAGCACCATCTTCTTACCTGTCGCTGTCAAAATCACCACTGCCCTCAACAACTTCTCCTCCGCATCCTTCCAGGGTGCCACCGGGGATATCGCCGACGTCTCTCAGTCGTCTGAACAAAAGAGCCCTGCAAATACACCTACACCCACTCTGTAGTGACACAATGGGTGGCAGCAGTTGTGGGTCTTCATAGTGATCCTCAGGAAAGGGCATTATTGCACAAACCAGACAAGATTCGCAAAGACATGGCAGTAGTGGTGCCAATATAATATGTAATGTGAGTTGGTCAGAAATTAAATATAAGTAAAAACCATGACAAACCCTCAAACACCCTTGTACATCCCCTTCATGCTCACGACACGTTTGCCTTACGCTGCCTACTGCACATATGTGATGCATGCCCTGTGGCTGCAGCACAGGTAGTGGCAGGTTGGGTGAGGCTGACTGTGAAAGAGATGCATGAGAGGGTGTGTATGAGATAGAGCCATGAGTTTGTATGAGGATTGGGTTGAGTGGTAGTGGCGGGATGAGTACTGGCGAGGTGAGTAAGTGCAGGTAAGATGAGGATGAGGTTTGAGTGGGTATGAGGGGTGATGTGACAGAGTAGTGTTGGCAGTGCAGAAGGAGATGTGGGGTGGGGGCGGTGATGTGGCAGATGGAGTGTAGGGGAATGAGTAAGTGTACTCACTTTGGCTGACCTACTGAGGTCATTGGAGCGCCTCCTGCACTGTATGCAGGTGGGCAATATGTTGGTGGTGCAGGTGACCTCCTCTGCCACCTCAAGCCAGGCCTTCCTGGTGGCAGAGGCAGGCCGCTTCCTCCCGCCCGCCGGGGGGAAGATCTCTGTCCTCCCCCTCCTCCTCACCCCATCTAATGATACCTGGAGTGAGGCATCATTAAACTGGGAGCAGCCTTCCCCTTGGGCTGCTCCATGCTGTAATTTTTCCTATTTGTTGTAGCATCTGTCAGTGGAGGACTGCCCCTCTAAATAGAGCTCCTCCAGCTGACAGATCTTACTGCGCATGCGCAGCCCGCCCGACGCACAGATCAGCAGTGGGGTACCCGGAACAAGAGGTAAGTGGATCCAATTAGGCTGCGATCGCGCGGGGGGGAGACTGATTTCACCAGGCGCGTTACCCACGCGCCCAATAGCCCCCCCGCCGCGAACCCGCAGCCCTGCTAACATCGAGCCCGTAGTGCCTGAAACCAGTTTGATGTCCATGTTTTGAGAAGCATGCAGTCAAACAGACCAGTGCACATTGCAATTATCCAACATGCCCCACAGTTGTTGATGATCATTAATAGAAGATCATATATATATGTCTGTGTGTTTGTGTATAGTACCAACCACATAATCATACAACATCCGCAGTCAAGAGGGTGTTCATATGGCTTGTTTCTGGGTCTTTTCCATCATTATTATTTCATCACTATTATTTCATCAAAATTTGTGGGACCTTGCTGTGGGCAAATTGGCTGCTGTGTTTCCTACATTACAACAGTGACTACACTTCAAAAGTACTTCATTGGCTGTGAAGCACTTTGGGACGTCCTGAGGTTGTGAAAGGCGCTATATAAATGCAAATTCTTTCTTTCTTCTTTATCACCATTCCGATGATGATTAGGAGACATACAAGGGAGGCCAGGAGTGATTTAGCCTCCATGAGCCTGATAAAATCAGGAACTCGCCATCTGAAGAATCAAGGCACGCCATGGAACCTCGGTATATCTTTTTGACAGGACTGAACCAGACATGCTGGATCTTTTTGTTCTAGAGATGTTTAAACTTATTGCGTTTTATTTTTCTTATTTTGCAAATGAAATCAAATTGAATTGGTTTCATGGTCACAATTTTCATGGAAGATTTTTTTCCTTCCAGCTAATAATCAAAATATGAAACAAAGATTTAATGCCCTGATACAACTTGTAAATATATGTTTCTTCATAGCTGATATGAACATTTATATTTAAATTATCAATGCAACTTTACTAATAAACATTTTCTAATTTATCAACATTACCTTTAACAGCGTCTGCAATACTTTTATGCCAAGATGAAAATACAACCTCATAGAATGTATGCACTTGTCTCTTATGGTTGTCTGTCCATTAAAGTTGTTATTTCAGCCAGCAAGCTTCTCTCATTTAAATTCATGCATAAATTTAATTTATATGCCAGAGTTTTAATCTGTTTACCCCACCCCCTGCAGTTAATTACTTTAATTAATCTCTTTTTTTCTCTACTTGGCTATAAAATTATACATGAAAAGTCATAAGTTCAGCAATAAATAAACCTTATTAGCTTACCCTTTTCCATTCAGTTTGATAGATTTGCTTCTGTTGTATGTCAGCTCGGTCACATTATGTTTTTGTTTTTTGACCATATAAACTCCTGTCGCCAACAGGCCGGCATTTTCTACCGGCTTTAATAAACTTTGCGTCTGTGCCACACTAGATCATCCAGAGCAAAATTAGGTTGAAAGACATTAATCCATTCTGTATTACATTGAGAATGTTAATAAATTTTATGGAAATGGAATTATAGATTTTCTCCCCCCACCATTTTTCTCCTCTCCTCCCCTTATGGTACTGACACCTACATTTCTCCCAAGTGGTCATTCTTCATTTGTGCGTTCAGACAGTGAGCACCAGCAGCATATTTGACTATAGGAGACATCACAACTGACATCCATCCTCATCCAATGTCCAAATATGCACTTTCCAGCAAGGATTGCTGAATAAGAGTTCCACTCCCCTTCCCCTGACACCTTATGCAAGCGCAGGAGATGCAACACCTACCATTTCACCTCCTCCTTTCCCACTGTCCAGGGCCCCAACCACTCCTTCCAGGTGAATCATAGTATCATAGAATCATAGAAAGGTTACAGCATGGAAGGAGGCCATTCAGCCCATCGAGTCCGTGCCAGCTCTATGCAAGAGCAATCCAGCTAGTCGCACTCCCCCGCCGTAGCCCTGTAGCCCTGCAAATTTTTTCCTTTCGAGTACTTATCCAGTTCCCTATTGAAAGCCACGATTCAATCTACCTCCACCACCCCCTCAGGCAGTGCATTCCAGATCCTAACCATTTGCTGCGTAAAAAAGATTTTCTTCATGTCATCTTTGGTTCTTTTGCCAATCACCTTAAATCTATGTCCTCTGGTTCTTGACCCTTCCGCCAATGAGAACAATTTCTCTCTATTCTGTCTAGACCCTTCATGATTTTAAATACTTCTATCAAATCTCCTCTCAACCTTCTCTGTTCCAAGGAGAACAATCCCAGCTTCTCCAGTCTATCCACGTAACTAAAGTCCCTCATTCCTGGCATCGTGCTAGTAAATGCTTTCTGCAGCCTCTCTAAGGCCTTCACATCTTTCCTAAAGTGCGGTGCCCAGAACAGGACACAATACTTCAGTTGTGGTCGAACCTGTGATTTATAAAGGTTCATCATGACTTCCTTGCTTTTGTACTCTATGCCTCTACTTATAAAGCCCTGGATCCCATATTCTTTTTTAACCGCTTTCTCAACCTGCCCTGCCACTTTCAATGATTTGTGCACATGTACCCCCAGATCGCTTTGTTCCTGTACCCCTTTTAGTATTGTGCACTCTAGTTTATATTGCCTCTTCTCATTCTTCCTACTGAAATGTATCACTTTGATTTTTCTGCATTAAAATTCATCTGCCAAGTGTCCACCCATGCCACCAGCCTGTCTATGTCCTCTTGAAGTCTATCACTATCCTCCTCACTGTTCACCACACTTCCAAGTTTTGTGTCATCTGCAAATTTGGGAATTGTGCCCTGTACACCCAAGTCCAAGTCATTAATATATATCAAGAAAAGCAGTGTTCCCGGTACCGACCCCTGGGGAACACCACTGTACACCTCCCTCCAGTCCAAAAAACAACTGTTCACCACTACTCTCTGTTCCCTGTTACTTAGCCAATTTTGTATCCATGTTGCTACTGCCCCTTTTATTCCACGGGCTTCAATCTTGATGACAAGCCTATTATGCGGCACTTTTAGAAAATGCAAAACAGCGATTTAACTTGTGCTTCTTCCAACTTAACTTACTGATTTCCCTGCTCATGATGTGGTCTCCTCCACATTGGGGAGACCAAATGCAGATTGGGTGATCGCTTTGCTGAACACCTTTGCTCAGTCCGTCAGTGACCCTGACCTTCCAGTCGCTTGCAATTTTAATTCTCCGTCCCACATCTACTCTGATCTCTCTGTCCTCGGCCTCCCACACTGTTCCAATGAAGCTCAACGGAAGCTCGAGGAACAGCACCTCATCTTTCGATTAGGCACTTTACAGCCTACCGGCCTCAACACTGATTTCAATAACTTCAGATCTTAACCACTGCTCCCATTTTCTCAGACAGCAAGTGCTGATAATGGTTCTGCTGTAACCATTTACAGCTCCTGTGGTCCCATCTTTTGTTTCTTTACTTGTCCCATTACCACCCTCCTTGCCTCGCACCATCATCACTTATTTAATCACACTTGCCCTCCACCCTATCACAGACCTCTCCCTTTGTTCTCCCCCACCCTTTTCCACGGCTCTGTACTTGCTTAGAAACTGCTAAATCTCAAACTTCTTTCAGTTCTGTAAAAGGTCATCGACCTGAAATGTTAACTCTGCTTCTCCCTCCACAGATGCTGTCTGAACTACTGAGCATTTCCAGCATTTTCTGTTTTTATTTTAGAATTGAGAATCTGACTGTTTTTCTTTGCCCTCTCCAATTCAAGGGTACTGAGGCTAATTCTAGTGCTCTACTCCCACTCCCTCTCCCCCTCATCCAAGATGATATCATCTAACTCACTACAGACTTAATCTGGAATCTCCAAGTCTGCAATGGTTCAATTCCACACTGGACACTGCAGTTAGTAACCGAAATGTAGGAAGAGTCTGTAACAATGTACTTTTGGTGTAAGTCTGACATTCTCAAATATAGTCTAACCATTATTAGTCAATGTTATCACATTTCAGCCAAAGCTAAACCAGATCAGATCGTTTCGATACTCATTGTTTATTGCTATTATATACAATGTCAACATTGTAGTGTCCGCTTAGCTTAGTTGATAGTACTCTTAGCTCTCAGTCAGAAGGTTGTGGGTTAATAACCCAGGTTAACACTCCAGTGCAGTTCTGAGAGAGAGCGCTGCATTGCTAGAAGTGACATCCTTCAGGTAAGATGTTGAGCTGAGACGAACCTTCCTCCAGCCACCAACACCACAAAAGAATAACAATACAACTTGCATTTATATAGCACCTTTAACATCATAAAATTTCCCAAGGTGATTCACAGGAGCATAATCAGACAAATATTGACACCGAGCCAAAGAAGGAGACATTAAGACAGGTGACCCAACAATTGATCAAAGAGGTAGGATTTAAGCAACATCTGTCTTTCTTTCTTTCTTTCTTTCTCTCTTTCTCTCACTTTCTTTCTCCAACATCCTATTCATGCTGCCACATTCCCTTTAATACTACGTGCCTTCATTTTATCAAATTCATATACTTTACACAATATCTATTACATTTCCTTTATCAATGTATTCTGTTATTTCCTCAAAAAACTCTTCAGTTCCTCAGACATGACCTGCCTTTCATAAATCCAGGCTGGTTATCCTCCATTAACCCTTGGCTTTCTAGTGAGTATTAATTTTATGGCCTCTAGAAGCTTACCCGCTACCATTGTTAGGCTGGCTGGTCTATAATTACCTGGATGTTTGAAAGATTGTGGTCAGAGTCTCTTGGTCAGTTAGATTATTTTTACCCCAATCTATCTTGTAGTCCTATTGTTCCTGGATTTTTCTCTAAGTTTTCTACATATCTCTTCCTCTATCTCCATTCCATTGTTCTGAACACCTTTCTTTTTCTTTCTCTCGTTTTCTCTCACATTCTCTCTTTCTTTCTTCATCAGCACGGAGCGCCACTCGATGGCAGGACAGATTGGTTGAATAATCTGTCACTGCTCTCTACTGGTCTCCTACCCCTGTTTACACACATCTGCTGTTTGGTAAAGATTAAAGCACAGAGGAGAATATGACCCACAGTGACTCAACATGATGCTCTTATCTCTCCCAAGGACTCAATGTGACATTCTTGATATTCACAGGGATTAACTGTGATTTAATCATGACACTTGTTTCTTGAGTAATCTTGTGAAAAGCTCTTGCTTCTTGCTGTTATTCTTGGGGATGCTCTCACCTACTGCAGGCAGGAGTCACATGGCTCATGTGGAGCGTTGCTGTTTCCCGCAGTGATTCACCCCGGGGCTTACAGTGCCCTGTTTCTCACTGTGACTCGCAGTGCTGCTGTCATTTCTTGCAGAGCCTGCCACACTTCCCTTTCCGACGCAGTGTGGTGCTCTTTTCTCCTGCTGTGAGTTGTCGCAACGCTCCTTCATTTCAAGCCTCTGCCATGATGCTCACATTTGTCACAAAAAAAAGAAAGAACTTGCATTTATATAGCACCTTCCATGACCTTCACGACCTCTGAGTCAGAAAGGTTGTTGGTTCAAATGCCACTCCAGCACAAAATCTAGGCTGACACTTCAGTGCAGCACCATCTGAGGTGCCGTCTTTCAAATGAGATGTTAAACCGAGGCCCTGTTTGCCTTTAGGTAGATGCAAAAGATCCCATAGTACTATTTTGAAGGAGAGCAGAGGGAGTTCTCCCTGGTGTCCTAGCCAATATTTATCCCTCAACTAACATCACTAAAACAGATTATCTGGTCATTTATTTCATTGCTCTTTGTGGGACCTTGTGTGCAAATTGGCTGCTGCGTTTCCGACATTACAACAATGACTACACTTCAAAAAGTACTTCATTGGCCGTAAAATGCTTTGTAACATCCTGAGGTGGCAAAAGGTGCTATTTAAATGCAAGCTCTTTCTTTTACTGCTTCATCTCTTTAATGTCAGTAAAGTGCTCAACTATCCTGTCAACTCTTCCTTAGCATTAAAACATAATTGGCATTAAGCTATCAACGAGTGGAGAGCTGCACGTGTCCATTTTTCTTGACTGGAGGCCGACATGGACCCAGCAGAATAACTCAGCTCGAGAGCGACGAGCTCTAAGGAGGTGCTGGTCCCAAAGCAGAAGAAAAACGTCCCAAGTCTCTGTCTTACTTCCCTGCTATGCTTTGGCTTGAGGGACCTCACTGAACAGGAACAAACGAAATGGGAAAACATCTTGTCACGTACAGACATGCAAGATAAGCAAATAATTCTGAAATTCCACTGAACAGAAAAACACAAACAGGTCCAAATCATACAGATATCAGAAATGTAAACGTTAAGACATGTAATGCAACAGACCACGGACATGACCCAGTTACTATATATAAAGTACATGGAGGCCACATGCTTGCTAAGATGAATGTGGAAAATGCACAATTCTACTTGATGATCAACAAGAAAACTGCTAGCAAAAGAAAATCAATAATATAAATCACAATAAATAGGAACAAACAAAGTCAGACCCGACTTATAGGCTGATTCCACAATCAAGTGCTCCCAACACAGAGCAGAGTTTGTAGGGAGCACTTCTCTGGTAATTACAAGTTCCCACAGTGCATGTCATAAGCCTGAATAGCACATTGGGAGTACAATCAAACTTGAAGTATAACCAAGATAATACAATGGGATCTTTTACAGCCACCTGAGAGGGCAGATGAGCCTTGGTATAACATGACAAGGCAGCACCTCTGACAGTGCAGCACTCCCTCAGTACTGTGTTGAATTGTCAGCCTAGATTATGTAATCAAGTCTCTGATGTGGGGCTTGAACCAACAACCTTCTGGCATCAGAAGCAAGAGTGCTACCACTGAGCCACAATACTTTGATTAACTCAACTACATTGCAATGTCTTGGTTGTATTTCAGGTCTGATTCTACCCGCTATTCAGGCTTGTGACATGTAAGGTGTTTGCGTTGTCACTCTTACTGTTCTTCCATTATCTAATTTGAATTTGGAACATAGGAACAGGAGTAGGCCATTCATCCCCTTGAGCCCATTCCACCATTCAGTTAGATCTGTATCTTAACTCCATCTAACCGCCTTGGTTCCATATCCCCTAACAAAAATCTATCAATCTCAGTTTTTGAAATTTTCAATTGACCCCCAGCCTCAACAGTTTTTTGGGGAGAGCATTCCAGATTTCCACCATCCTTTATGTGAAGAAGTGCTTTCTGACATCACTCTTAAATGGCCTGGCTCTAATTTTAAGTTTATGTCCCCCTTGTTCTGGACTCCCCCCACCAGAGGAAATAGTTTCTCTCTATCTACCCTATCAAATCCTTTAATCATCTTAAACACCTCAATTATATCATCCCTTACCTCAATTATATCACCCCTAATTTGAATTTGTTTTAGTTAATTGTAATATTATATAATCAAATGGGTGATTAGAGATTCCATAGAAACTGCTTGCACAATAGTTTATATAAAATGTATTTATAACGGTCTCTGTCACATAAGGTTTGGTATGAACATTTTTAAATGCACTGAATGTAGGCCAAGGAGAAAAGACACCGCAAACGTTATTGCCGTTCCAACCAGATCTTGATGCTTTTTGCTAAGGAGTCTCTAATCTTTAATCTCAATAAAGTACCAGCTCCAATCTGTTTGAAGTAGCATATGTGGAACATCCTTTGTCTGAATGAGCAACTGGTTTATATTATGATGAAACTGAACAAACAAACAAATATCTGGGGAGGTTATGTCATCTACATTCTGTGCTTCAGTTATCTGATGAGCTTAGGGTTGCCAACTCTGGTTGAATATATTCCTGGAGGTTTCACCACATGACCTCCTGCCTCCAACCCCCCCACGATCCCCCGATTGGTCGCTCAACACGTCCATCCTCACAGCACCCCGCCTTCCCACGCCAATCGGAAAGTGAAAAGATTCTTCATTACCAATTGGATGATTCTTGACTGTCAGTCAAACAGCCCTTTTTCCCATGTCCGACATTTGTTTAACCAATAAACAGAAGTGTTCAAAGAAAATGAAAAAAACCACAACTTTTTTTAATGTCCCTATGATTTTTCTCCTGGGTTTGCTCGCAGCAGTGTCCTGGAGATTAATCTTCAATTCTTGGAGACTCCAGGCCAAGCCTGGAGGGTTGGCAACCCTAGATGAGCGACAAGTGACTATCCTCCTTGGGGGAGGTAAGCAAGGTCTCTTTGGAATCGAGGTGGCTCGAAGTTCAAGGCCAAGCCAACTTTCTGTGGTAGAGTCGGTAATCCAGTACCTGAACTAGGCATGTTCATGGTAACCTGGGCCACTGATGATGAGTGACCAGCCAGTCTGTCTCTCTGGTGCAACCTGGAAGGATAGACCTGTCACCGGGCTGGGATTCTTCCCACTCATCTCTTGATAACCCTTTGGGCCAATGCCCCAATGGCTAGGGCACTCCTACCTGGACAAGCAGCAAGAAATCTACCAGTGCTCTGTACTTGTAAACTGCTTGGTTTTAGCTGGTTATACTTCAGCAGTACCCCTGCACACTCTTGGAGGTGATGGGGGGCGGAAAAGAGAGGCCCCTATGCCTTGGTTCTGCCAACTTGCACCTAAACTCTCTGGAATTGGGTCAATGGGGTGAGTCCCTATAGGGATAGAGTTCGCACTACGGATTGGGCAAACAGAAAATTGATATGTAGGTTTCTCAATTGCATGGTTTGAGCACGTGTAAGACATTTGGCTGGACAAAAAAGCAGCATTTTATGGTCCACCTACAAGTTGAAAATTTTTCTCCTCATCTAACTATCAGCTCTACCAGGAAAACCCTTGGAATGCCAATGACAAAGTGAAACAACCTTGCCGAATGTGATATTCCCAAGTATTTCTGCTCCTCACTAGCCATAGAAGAATGAATATTTACACTTTTAGGACCCCTTGTCAGAGAATGGCAATGCCTGGATGAATTTAAACTGCCTTGCACCTGCCAACACTACCAGACAAATCAAGGTCAGGTACAGCACAGGGCAGATATACTGAGCACAGCTGCTAGAGTTAGTGTCAATTGGGTCAAATACCACGGCAGTTTTGTGCTGTAAAGGTCATAATTCCTCAAGCTGTTTGTTTTAGAACTTTTAGCAGCTTTTAGGAGAGAGGAGGCCTTTGCGTGTTGTATCTGGGCAAGAGCTGAACCCACATCCTACATGTTAAAGTCCAAGGATAGCTGTTCAAACCCAATGTAACAACCATATTATTTCAGGTTTTCTAACTCTCAGCCTCTTTTCTGTCAGTTTATCACTTTTTGTAGAAATTACTTAAAATATCCTCATGTCATGTTATGATTATTGATGACTAAAATAAGCAAAGCTTGTTTTCTGTTAAACCCACATTGATTAAAGATATCTCATATGCACCGTGTGAAATAAAATAAAAGAACTTGTATTTATATACATTTCACATTCTCAGGATGTCCCAAAGTGCTTCACATTGATTGAATTGCTTTGAAGTGTAGACACTGTTGTTTTGTAGACAAACATGGCAGACAATTTGACTACAGTAACGCTCCACAAACAGCAATGAGATGAATAACTAGTTAAAAGCAAAATACTGAGGATGCTGGAAACCTGAAATAAAAACAGAAAATGCTAGAAAAGCTCAGCAAGTCAGGCAGCACCTGTGGAGAAAGAAACAGAGTTAACATTTCAGGTCGATGATCGTCAGAACTGGGAGTTGTTAAAAAGTCAACAGTTTTTATGCAAGTACAGAGCCAGGGAAAAGGGGGAGGAAGGGGAGGTGAGGAAAGAAAGTCTGTGACAGGGTGGAAGGCAGGAGTGATTAAATGGCAAAAGGGATGATGGTGCAAGGCAAGGAGGGTGGTAATGGGACAAGTTAAGAAACAAAAGATGGGTCTAGAGGAGCTGTAAATGGCAACAGTAGAACCATTACCGGCAGCTGCAGTCCCACAAAAATGGGAGCAGTGGCTATGATCTGAAGTTATTGAAATCAATGTTGAGTCCAGAAGGTTGTAAAGTGCCTAACTGAAAGATGAGGTGCTGTTCCTCGAGCTTCCTTTGAGCTTCATTGGAACAGTGTAAGAGGCCGAGGTCAGAGTGGAAGTGGGACGAGGAATTAAAATGGTAAGCGACCGGCAGGTCAGGGTCACACCTGCAGACAGAGCGGAGATGTTCAGCAAAGCGATCACCCAATCTGCGTTTGGTCTCCCCAGTGTAGAGGAGACCGCATTGTGCGCAACGAATAATTTGAAAGAAGTACAAGTAAATCGCTGTTTCACCTGGAAGGAGTGTTTGGGGCCCTGGATGATGGGAAGGGAGGAGGTGAAGGGGCAGGTGTTGCATATCCTGCGCTCGCACGGGAAGGTGCTGTGGGGAGGGGAGTGGGTGTTGGGGGTGATGGAAGAGTGAACCAGGGTGTCACAGAGGAAGTGGTCCCTTTGGAATGCTCAAAGGGGAGGGGAGGGGAAGGGAAGATGTGTTTGGCGGTGGGATCGCGCTGGAGGTGGCGGAAATGGCGGAGAATGATCCGTTGAATGTGGAGGCTGGTGGGTGAAAGGTGAGGACAAGGGGACCCTATCATGGTTCTGGGGAGGGAAGGGAAGGAAAGGAGTGAGGGCAGAAGTGCAGGAAATAGGATGGACACGGTCGAACGCCCTGTCAACTACAGTGGAGGGGAATCCTCGGTTGAGGAGAAAGGAAGACATATCGGAAGCACTGGTGTGAAAGGTGGTATTGTCAGAACAAATGCAACGGAGACTAGGAGAAGGGAAATAGAGTCCTTACAGGAAGTGGGGTGGGAGGAAGTGTGATCAAGGTAGCTGTGGGAGTTAATATGTTTTTTGGTGGAGTTGGTTGAAGAATGACTGTTGACCAGGACACCAGGAGAACCCTGTACTCTTCTTCTAAAAAGTCCCATGGAATCGTTTACACTCACATGAACAGGTAGCCAAATCATCTGTTTAACATCTCATCTGAAAGACAGCACCTCCGACAATGCACCACTTCCTCAGTACTGCAACAAAGTGTCAGTCCAGATGACATATTCAAGCCCTGGAATGGGGTTTGAACCCATAACCTTCTAACTCAGGGACAATAGTGCAGCCATTGAGCTGACACTTGAATTAGAATCATACAGCACAGAAGGAGGTCATACGGCCCATCGTTCCTGTGCCAGCTCTTAGGAAGAGCTATCCAATTAGTCCCACTCTCTTACCATAAGAGATAGGAGCAGGAATCGGCCATTCGGCCCCTCGAGCCTGCTCCACCATTCAATGAGATCATGGCTGATCTGATTTTTGCCTCAACTCCACTTTCCCACCTTTTCCCATATCCTTTGACTCCCTTGCTGATCAAAAATGTGTCTAACTCAGCCTTGAATGTATTCAATGACTCAGCCTCCACAGCTTTTTGGGGTAAAGAATTCCAAAGATTCACGACCCTCTGGGAGAAGAAATTCCTCCTCATTTCCGTCTTAAACGGGTGACCCCTTATTCTGAGACTGTGCCCCCTAGTTATAGATTCCCCCATGAGGGGTAACATCCTCTCAGCATCTACCCTATCGAGTCATAGAATCATAGAATCATAGAAGTTTACAACATGGAAACAGGCCCTTCGGCCCAACATGTCCATGTCGCCCAGTTTATACCACTAAGCGAGTCCCAATTGCCTGCACTTGGCCCATATCCCTTGAAACCCATCTTACCCATGTAACTGTCCAAATGCTTTTTAAAAGACAAAATTGTACCCGCCTCTACTACTGCCTCTGGCAGCTCGTTCCAGACACTCACCACCCTTTGAGTGAAAAAATTGCCCCTCTGGACCCTTTTGTATCTCTCCCCTCTCACCTTAAATCTATGCCCCCTCGTTATAGACTCCCCTACCTTTGGGAAAAGATTTTGACTATCTACCTTATCTATGCCCCTCATTATTTTATAGACTTCTATAAGATCACTCCTAAACCTCCTACTCTCCAGGGAAAAAAGTCTCAGTCTATCCAACCTCTCCCTATAAGTCAAACCATCAAGTCCCGGTAGCATCCTGGTAAATCTTTTCTGCACTCTTTCTAGTTTAATAATATCCTTTCTATAATAGGGTGACCAGAACTGTACACAGTATTCCAAGTGTGGCCTTATTAATGTCTTGTACAACTTCAACAAGACATCCCAACTCCTGTATTCAATGTTCTGACCAATGAAACCAAGCATGCTGAATGCCTTCTTCACCACCCTATCCACCTGTGACTCCACTTTCAAGGAGCTATGAACCTGTACTCCTAGATCTCTTTGTTCTATAACTCTCCCCAACGCCCTACCATTAACGGAGTAGGTCCTGGCCCGATTCGATCTATCAAAATGCATCGCCTCACATTTATCTAAATTAAACTCCATCTGCCATTCATCGGCCCACTGGCCCAATTTATCAAGATCCCGTTGCAATCCTAGATAACCTTCTTCACTGTCCACAATGCCACCAATCTTGGTGTCATCTGCAAACTTACTAACCATGCCTCCTAAATTCTCATCCAAATCATTAATATAAATAACAAATAACAGCGGTCCCAGCACCGATCCCTGAGGCACACCGCTGGTCACAGGCCTCCAGTTTGAAAAACAACCCTCTACAACCACCCTCTGTCTTCTGTCGTCAATCCAATTTTGTATCCAATTGGCTACCTCACCTTGGATCCCGTGAGATTTAACCTTATGTAACAACCTATCATGCGGTACCTTGTCAAAGGCTTTGCTAAAGTCCATGTAGACCACGTCTACTGCACAGCCCTCATCTATCTTCTTGGTTACCCCTTCAAAAAACTCAATCAAATTCGTGAGACATGATTTTCCTCTCACAAAACCATGCTGACTGTTCCTAATCAGTCCCTGCCTCTCCAAATGCCTGTCGATCCTGTCTCTCAGAATACCCTCTAACAACTTACCCACTACAGATGTCAGGCTCACCGGTCTGTACTTCCCAGGCTTTTCCCTGCCGCCCTTCTTAAACAAAGGCACAACATTTGCTGCCCTCCAATCTTCAGGCACCTCACCTGTAGCTGTTGATGATTCATATATCTCTGCTAGGGGACCCGCAATTTCCTCCCTAACCTCCCATAACGTCCTGGGATACATTTCATCAGGTCCCGGAGATTTATCTACCTTGATGCGCGTTAAGACTTCCAGCACCTCCCTCTCTGTAATATGTACACTCCTCAAGACATCACTATTTATTTCCCCAAGTTCCCTAACAGCCATGCCTTTCTCAACCGTAAATACCGATGTGAAATATTCATTTAGGATCTCACCCATCTCTTGTGGTTCCGCACATAGATGACCTTGTTGATCCTTAAGAGGCCCTACTCTCTCCCTAGTTACTCTTTTGCCCTTTATGTACTTGTAGAAGCTCTTTGGATTCTCCTTTGCCTTATCTGCCAAAGCAATCTCATGTCCCCTTTTTGCCCTCCTGATTTCTCTCTTAACTCTACTCCGGCAATCTCTATACTCTTCAAGGGATCCACTTGATCCCAGCTGTCTATGCATGTCATATGCCTCCTTCTTCTTTTTGACTAGGGCCTCAATCTCCCGAGTCATCCAAGGTTCCCTACTTCTACCAGCCTTGCCCTTCACTTTATAAGGAGTGTGCTTACCCTGAACCCTGGTTAACACACTTTTGAAAGCCTCCCACTTACCAGATGTCCCTTTGCCTGCCAACAGACTCTCCCAATCAACTTCTGAAAGTTCCTGTCTAATACCATCAAAATTGGCCTTTCCCCAATTTAGAATTTTAACTTTTGGGCCAGACCTATCATTCTCCATAGCTATCTTAAAACTAATGGAATTATGATCACTGGTCCCAAAGTGATCCCTCACTAACACTTCTGTCACCTGCCCTTCCTTATTTCCCAAGAGGAGGTCAAGTTTTGCCCCCTCTCTAGTCGGGCCATCCACATACTGAATGAGAAATTCCTCCTGAATACACTCAACAAATTTCTCTCCATCCAAGCCCCTAATGCTATGGCTGTCCCAGTCAATGTTGGGAAAGTTAAAGCCCCCTACTATTACCACCCTATTTTTCTTGCAGCTGTCTGTAATCTCCTTACATATTTGCTCCTCAATTTCCCGTTGACTATTTGGGGGTCTGTAGTACAATCCTATCAAAGTGATCTCTCCCTTCTTATTTTTCAGTTCTACCCATATAGACTCAGTGGGCGAACCCTCGGATATATCCTCTCTCACTACTGCCGTGATGTTCTCCCTAATCAAGAACGCAACTCCCCCTCCTCTCTTACCTCCTGCTCTATCTTTCCTATAGCATCTGTACCCTGGAACATTGAGCTGCCAGTCCTGCCCCTCCCTTAGCCATGTTTCAGTAATAGCTATAACATCCCAGTCCCATGTACCCATCCATGCCCTGAGTTCATCTGCCTTGCCCATCAGACTTCTTGCATTGAAATAAATGCAGTTTAATCTAGACTTCCCTTGGTATTTGCCCTGCTTTCTCAGAACCTTGCATGTTTCAATAAGATCTCCTCTCATTCCTCTAAACTCCAAAGAGTATAGACCCAACCTGTTCAATCTTTCCTCATAAGACAACCCTTCCATACCCGGAATCAACCTAGTGAACCTTCTTTGAACTGCCTCCAATGCAAGTATGTCCTTCCTTAAATAAGGGCACCAGAATTGTACGCAGTACTCCAGGTGTGGTCTCACCAGCACCCTGTACAGTTGTAGCATGACTTCCCTGCTTTTATTCTCCATCCCCCTAGAAATAAAGACCAATATTCCGTTTGCCTTCAGGATTACTTGCTGCACCTGTATGTTGACTGCCAGATCCCTCTGTACCGCAGCATTTTGTAGTATTTCTCCATTCAAATAATATTTTGCTTTTTATTTTTCCTCCCAAAGTGGATGACTTCACATTTTCCCACATTATATTCCATCTGTCAAATTTTTGCCCATTCACTTAACCTGTCAATATCCCTTTGCAGACACTTTGTCGTAACTCGCTTTTCCACCTATCTTTGTATCATCAGCAAATTTGGCCACAAGATACTCTGTTCCTTCATCCAAGTCATTGATATGTATTGTAAATAGTTCACGCCCCAGCACTGAGCCCTGCAGCACCCCACTAGTTACAGATTGCCATTTTGAAAATGACCCTTTTATCCCGACTCTTTGTTTTCTATTAGTTAGCCAATCCTCTATCCATGCCAGTATATTACCCCCAACACCATGAACTCTTATTTTGTGCAGTAATCTTTTATGTGGCACCTTATCGAATGCCTTTTGGAAATCCAAATATACTGCATCCATTGGTTCCCCTTTATCCACCCTGCCCGTTACTTCCTCAAAGAACTCTAATAAATTTGATGTGGAGATGCCGGTGATGGACTCTAATAAATTTGTCAGACATGATTTCCCCTTCATAAAACCATGTTGACTCTCCTTGATTGTATTATGAGTCTCCAACTGTCCTGCTACTACTTCCTTAATAATGGATTCTAGCATTTTCCCAATGACAGATGTTAGGCTAACTGGTCTATAGTTACCTGCTTTCTTTCTCACTCCCTTCTTGAATAGGGGTGTTACGTTTGCGGTTTTCTAATCCACTGGGACCTTTCCAGAATCTAGTGAATTCTGGAAGATTACAACCAATGCATCCACTATCTCCGTAGCCACTTCCTTTAAGACCCTCGGATGCAAGCCATCAGGTCCAGGGGACTTGTCAGCCTTTAGACCCATTAGTTTACCTAGTACTTTTCTCTAGTGATAGTGATTGTTTTTAGTTCCTCCCTCCCCTTTGCCCCTTGATTTTCTACTATTATTGGTATATTATTAGTGTCTTCTACTGTGAAGACAGATACAAAATATCTGTTAAATTCCTCTGCTATTTCCTTGTTTTCCATTATTATTTCCCCAGTCTCATCTTCTAAGGGACCAATGTTTATTTTAGCTACCCTCTTCCTTTTTATATACTTGTAGAAGCTTTTACTGTCAGTTTTTATATTTCTTGTTAGTTTACTCTCATAATTTATTTTCTCCCTCTTTATTATTCTTTTAGTTATCCTTTGCTGGTTTTTAAAGCTTTCCCAATCTTCAGGCTTACCAGTAACCTTTGCCATGTTGTATGCTTCTTCTTTTAACTTGATACCATCCTTGACTTCCTTAGTTAGCCATGGTTGGTTCACCCTATTTGTGGAGTCTTTCCTCCTAACAGGGATATATTTTTGTTGCGAGTCATAAAATATATTTTTAAATGCTTGCCACTGCTTATCCACCATCATGCCATCTAATCTGTTTACCCAGTCCACTTTAGCCAATTCCACCCTCATTCCTTTATAATTGCCCTTATTTAAGTTTAATACAGTAGTTTCAGACACAAGATCCTCGCTCTCAAACTGGATGTGAAATTCTATCATGTTATGATCAGTGCTTCCCAAGGGATCCATTACTTTGAGATCATTAATTAATCCTGTTTCATTACCCATTACCAGATCCAAAATGGCCTGTTCCCTGGTTGGTTCCCTGATGTATTGGTCTAGGAAATAGTCTCTAATACACTCTATGAACTCCTCCTCAGGGCTATTTTTGCCAATTTGATTTGTCCAATCTATGTGAAAGTTAAAATCGCCCATGATTATTGCATTACCTTTTTTACAAGCCCCCTTTATTTCCCTCACTCTTTCCCTAGAGCCCTGCAAAATTTTCCTTCTATACAAACTGTCTTCTATAAGTACTTGTAAGACCATATAAATTTAAGCTGATGAGATGGCCATTTTGACGCAACATGCCTTTATCATTGCTTATTCCACACCAGAGCTATCTAATCTAGTTCCATTTCCCAGCCCCTTCACTCGATTCTTTGATGTCATTGGGGTAAATTTTAACCCCCAAGAACAGGTGGGATGGGAATGGGTGGGAACTTAAAATAACAGGTCTTTGGAGCGGGACTGCAGTCTGGCTCCAACTCACCCACTTCTGGGTTTAACCCAGGCAGGTTTGTATGTGTGTGCAGAGCAGACACCAGGAAGTCCTGCCCCTACTTTAAGCCGGTTGGCCAATACTTAACAGGACAATGTACCGCATTGAAATAGTTGAGGTACTTAATATTTTGGTGTATTGGAAAATTAAAATAATTTTAACCTTACCTGTTCGGGTTTCCCATTGCTTCCGATTCACATCAGATGAAAGCAGGCAGGAAGGGGTCGGATCCATGAGGTGAGTGCCTTTATTGCACTGCCTGTGGGCCCGGAGGAGCAGGAGTGCTTCATCCAGGCCCAACAAGCTCACCTGGCCAACAGGATGCCCGTGATCGGCCCCACCCCCGATGGTGGACCTCCACCCCATGGTGGACCCCCATCTACCTCCGACTCTTCATCCGACCTCCAGCGACCTCCAATCTCCAAGTCCCAGCCCATCCAATCTCCTTCCCAGCTCCCTGATTTCCTCCCCAGCAACCCCCCGATCTCTTCCCTGGCCCCCCGATCTTCTTCCCAGCCCCCCGATCTTCTTCCCAGATCTCCGATCTCCTCCCCAGCACCCCCCCCACCCCCCGATCACCCGATCTCCTTACCGGCCCATGATCCCTCCTTCCCTCCAATTCCCGGCTGCGACCTGCTGCCGCAGGTCTTCCTGCCCGACAGCTAGCCAGCCTGTCAATCAGACCCGCCAACTTACCTTCCAGGTTTCGCACTCAAAAATCTTCCCCCCAGCTCCCTTCCCGGCTTGAAGTGAAAATTCTACCCATAGTGCCATAGTGTGATACAGCACAGAAGGAGGCCATTTGGCCCTTCAAGTATTTATCCAATTCCCTTTTGAAAGTTATTATTGAATCTGCTTCCACCACCCTTTCACGCAGTGCATTCCAGATCCTAACAAATCGCTGCATATAAAAATGTTTCCTCATGTCGCCTATGATTCTTTTGCCAATCACTTTAAAATTGTGTCCTCTGGTTACTCACCCTCTGCCATTGGAAACAGTTTTTCCTGATTTACTCTATCAAAACCCTTCATGATTTTGAACACCTCCATCAATTCTCCTCTTAACCTTCTCTGTTCTAAGGAGAACAACCCCAGCTTCTCCAGTCTCTCCACATAACTGAAGTCCCTCATCCCTGGTACCATTCTAGTAAATCTCTTCTACACCCTCTCTAAGGCCTTGACATCCTTCCTAAAGTGTGGTGCCCAGAATTGAACACAATACTGCAGCTAAGGCTTAACCAGTGTTTTGTAAAGGTTTAGCATAACTTCCTTGCTTTTGTACTCTATGCCTCTATTGATAAAGCCCAGGATCCCATATGATTTTTTAACAGCCTTCTCAACTTGTCCTGCCACCTTCAAAGATTTGTGTACTACACCCCCAGGTGTCTAAAGGATATTCTAAAGTTCTCTTAAACATGTAATTGATTCAGCATCAACAACTTGCATTTACATTTCATGACCTCAGAACGTCCCAAAGCATTTTACAGCCAATGAAGCACTTTTGAAGTGTAATGACTATTGTAAATTTGGGAAACGTGGCAACCAATTTGCACACAAGGTCCCACAAACAACAATGAGATAATGACCACATAATCTGTTTTAGTGATGTTGGTTGAGGGATAAATATTGTTCAGGACACCAGGGAGAACTAGGGTGAACCATTCATTTAATTTTGGAACTGATGTTAGGTGGCCTCCATAGACAGGTAGTCATTAAGACAGGCATTACTGCATTTCATATTCTATGTTGTTTTGTAGTAACTAAGTTAGATGCTGATCACATTATATAATAGCCATCTTGAAATGTTAGACATCAGGAATGCTACCACAAAATTAAAGCTAAAAGGATATATGGGTGGGCTCAGGGTGAGAGAAGAATTACATCTAAGCCTTGAACCCCCTCATGGTCAAACAGCTCACCTACATTTACTCTCTGGGTTCACACAGGCAGAAGGATCACTTGGGTAAAGTATTGGAGGGTGCTGCTACTCAAAGAAGTATAAATTCATCACTGCCTTAAGGATGGGGAAGAGTAATGTTTAAAAATCAGTGAGAATCATAGAATCATAGGAAGGTTACAACACGGAAGGAGGCCATTCGACCCATCGAGTCCGTGCCGGCTCTATGCAAGAGCAATCCAGCTAGTCCCACTACCCCGCCCTATCCCCGTAGCCCTGCAAATGTTTTCCTTCCAGGTACTTATCCAGTTCCCTTTTGAAGGCCACGATTGAATCCGCCTCCACCACCCCCTCAGGCAGTGCAGTCTAGACCCTACATGATTTTGAATACCTCTATCAAATCTCCTCCCAACCGTCTCTATTGCAAGGAGAACAACCTCAGCTTCTCCAGTCTATCCACGTAACTAAAGTCCCTCATCCCTGGAATCATTCTAGTAAATCTCTTTTGCACCCTCTCTAAGGCCTTCACATCTTATATAAAGTGCGGTGCCCAGTACTGGACACAATACTCCAGATGTGGCCGAACCAGTGTTTTATAAAGGTTCATCATGACTTCCATACTTTTGTACTCTATGCCTCTATTTATAAAGCCCATGATCCCGTATGCTTTTTTAGCCGCTTTCTCAACCTACCCTGCCACCTTCAACAATTTGTGCACATATACCCCCAGATCTGTCTGTGCCTGTACCCCTTTTAGAGTTGTGCCCTCTAGTTTATATTTCCTCTCCTCGTTCTTCCTACCGAATTGTATCACTTCGCATTTTTCTGCATTAAATTTTATCTGCCAAATGTCTGCCCATGCCACCAGCCTGTCTATATCCTCTTGAAGTCTATCAGTATCCTTCTCACTGTTTACTACCCTTCCAAGCTTTGTGTCATCTGCAAATTTGGAAATTGTGCCCTGTACTCCCAAGTCCAAGTCATTAATATATATCAAGAAAAGCAGTGATCCCAGCACTGATCCCTTGGGAACACCACTGTACACCTCCCTCCAGTCCGAAAAACAACAGTTCACCACTACACTCTGTTTCCTGTCCCTTAGCCAACTCTGTATCCATGTTGCTACTGCCCCCTTTATTCCATGGGCAACAATCTTGATGATAAGCCTACCATGCGGCACTTTATCAAAAGCCTTTTGAAAGTCCATATACACCACATCAACTGCATTGCCCTCATCTACTCTCTCTGTTACCTCATCAAAAAACTCTATCAGGTTAGTTAAACACAATTTGCCTTTAACAAATCCGTGCTGGCTTTCCCTAATCAATCCACCCTCGTCCAAGAGACTTTTAGTTCTGTCTTGGATTATCGTTTCTAAATGTTTCCCCACCACTGAAGTTAAACTGACTGGCCTATAGTTGCTGGGTTTATCCTTACACCCTTTTTTGAACAAGAGTATAATATTTGCAATTCTCCAGTCCTCTGGCACCACCCCCGTATCCACGGATGTTTGGAAGATTATGGCCAGTGCCTCCGTAATTTCCATCCTTACTTCCCTCAGCAACCTAGGATGCATCTACTTTAAGTATAGCTAGCCTTTCAAGTACCTCTTCTTTATCAATTTTTAGCCCATCCAGTATCTCAACCATATCTTCCTTCACTGAGACCCTGGCAGCATCTTCTTTCTTGGTAAAGACAGATGCAAAGTACTCATTTAGTATTTCGGCCATCCCCTCTGCGTCCATGAGTAGATCTTCTTAATGGTCCCTAATCGGCTCTACCCCTCTTCTTACTACCCATTTACTGTTTACGTGCCTGTAGAAGACTTTTGGATTCTCTTTTATGTTGGTCACCAGTCTATTCTCATACTCTCTCTTTGCCCCTCTTATTTCCTTTTTCACTTCCCCTCTGAACTTTCTATATTTTTTTTTTATTCGTTCACGGGATGTGGGCGTCGCTGGCAAGGCCGGCATTTATTGCCCATCCCTAATTGCCCTCGAGAAGGTGGTGGTGAGCCGCCTTCTTGAACCGCTGCAGTCCGTGTGGTGACGGTTCTCCCACAGTGCTGTTAGGAAGGGAGTTCCAGGATTTTGACCCAGCGACAATGAAGGAACGGCGATATATTTCCAAGTCGGGATGGTGTGTGACTTGGAGGGGAACGTGCAGGTGGTGTTGTTCCCATGCGCCTGCTGCCCTTGTCCTTCTAGGTGGTAGAGGTCGCGGGTTTGGGAGGTGCTGTCGAAGAAGCCTTGGCGAGTTGCTGCAGTGCATCCTGTGGATGGTGCACACTATTCTGTCTGGTTCTCACTTGTGTTATCAACCTGACATCTGTCATACGCCCTTTTTTTCTGTTTCATCTTACTCACTATCTCTTTTGTCATCCAGGGAGCTCGGGCTTTATTTGCCTCATGGGAATATGCCTAGATTGTACCCGAATCATCTCCTCTTTAAAGGCCGCCCACTGCTCAATTATAGTTTTGCCTGCCAATCTTTGATTCCAATTTACCCAGGCCCAGATCTGTTCTCATCCCATTGAAATTGGCCCTCCTCCAATTGAGTACTTTTACTTTAGAGTGGTCCTTTTCCATAGCTATTCTAAATCTTATGATATTATGATCACTGCTCCCTAAATGCTCCCCCGCTGACACTTGCTCCACTTGGCCCGCCTCATTCTCTAGAACCAAGTACAACAATGCCTCCTTCCTCGTTCGGCCAGAAACATACTGGTTAAGAAAGTTATCCTGGACACATTCAAAAACTCCTCCCCCTCTTTGCCCCTTATATTATTATTGTTATCCCAGCTTTTATTAGGATTGTTGAAGTCTCCATTTATCACCACTCTATAGCTTTTGCACCTCTCTGTAATTTCCCTGCAAATTTACTCCTCTATCTCCTTCCCACTAGTTGGTGGTCTATAGAATACCCCCAGTCGTGTAATGGCACCTCTATTGTTTCTTAACTCTAACCAAATAGATTCTGCCCTTGACCCCTCTGGGATACCCTCCCTCTCCAATACTGCAATATTCTCCTTAATCAATACTGTCACCCACCCCCCTCCTTTCTTTCCTTCCCTTTCTTTCCTGAACACCTTGTATCCAGGAATATTTATTACCTAATCCTGCCCTTTTTTGAGCCAAGTCTCCGTTATCGCCACAATATCATATTCCCATGTGGCTATTTGCGCCTGCAGCTCACCAATCTTGTTTACCACGCTTTGTGTGTTTACACAAATGCACTGCAAACCAGCCTTAGACTTTCTTGTACTCTCTCTTAGTCTGATCCCACCTAATACTGTACTATTACTTGCTCTAGTGCTATCTTTCTCTCCAGATCCTTTATGCCCTCTGTTTCTCCTTTCCAATGCTACATCCTGGTGCCCATTCCCCTGCCAAATTAGTTTAAACTCCCCCCCACCCCACCACAGAACTAGCAAACCTCCCCATGAGGACGTTGGTCCCAGCTCCGTTGAGGTGCAACTCGTCCGGCCTGTACAGGTCCCACCTTCCACAGAACTGGTCCCAATGCCCCAGGAATCTAAAGCCCTCCCTCTTGCACCATCTCTCCAGCCACACATTTATCTGCTCTATCTTTCTATTTCTATACTCACTAGTGCATGGCACCTCGAGTAATCCGGAAATTAAAAGGTTAATATTGAGCCAAACTAGTGATGCGCTAATGGCATTTTATAAATCATTGGTGTGACTGCACTTAGAATGTTGTGTACAGATCTGTTCGCCGCAGCACAGAAAGGATATTGCAGCTATTGAAAGGATACAAAAGAGAGCAACCAGAATCATAGAATCATAGAAAGGTTACAGCATGGAAGGAGGCCATTTGGCCCATTGAGTCCGTGCCAGCTCTATGCTAGAGCAATCCAGCTAGTCCCACTCCCACATACTATCCCTGCAGCCCTGAAATTTTTTTCCCTTCAAGTACTTATCCAGTTCCCTTTTGAAAGCCATGATTGAATCTGCCTCCACCACCCCCTCAGGCAGTGCATTCCAGGTCCTAACCACTCGCTGTGTAAAAAGGTTTTTCCTCATGTCCCCTTTGGTTCTTTAGCCAATCACCTTAAATCTATATCGTCTATTTCTTGACCCTTCCGCCAATGGGAACAGTTTCTCTTTATCTACTCTGTCTAGACCCTTCATGATTTTGAATACCTCTATCAAATCTCCCCTCAACCTTCTCTGTTCCAAGAAGAACAACCCCAGCTTCTCCAGTCTATCCATGTAACTAAAGTCCCTCATCCCTGGAACCATAGGAAACATAGGAACATAGGAACAGGAGTAGGCCATTCAGCCCCTCGTGCCTGCTCCGCCATTTGATAAGATCATGGCTGATCTGTGATCTAACTCCATATACCTGCCTTTGGCCCATATCCCTTAATACCTTTGGTTGCCAAAAAGCTATCTATCTCAGATTTAAATTAAGCAATTGAGCTAGTATCAATTGCCGTTTGCGGAAGAGAGTTCCAAACTTCTACTACCCATTGTGTGTAAAAATGTTTTCTAATCTCACTCCTGAAAGGTCGGGCTCTAATTTTTAGACTGTACCCCCTACTCCTAAAATCACCAACCAGCGGAAATAGTTTCTCTCTATCCACCCTATCTGTTCCCCTTAATATCTTATAAACTTCGATCAGATCACCCCTTAACCTTTGAAACTCTGGAGAATACAACCCCAATTTGTGTAATCTCTCCTCGTAACTTAATCCTTGAAGTCCGGGTATCATTCTAGTAAACCTACGCTGCACTCCCTCCAAGGCCAATATGTCCCTCCGAAGGTGAGGTGCCCAGAAATGCTCACAGTACTCCAGGTGCGGTCTAACCAGGGTTTTGTATAGCTGCAGCATAACTTCTGCCCCCTTGTACTCTAGTCCTCTCGATATAAAGGCCAGCATTCCATTTGCCTTCTTGATTATTTTCTGCACCTGTTCATGACACTTCAATGATCAATGTACCTGAACCCCTAAGTCCCTTTGGACATCCACTGTTTTTAACTTTTTACCATTTAGAAAGTACCCTGTTCTATCCTTTTTTGATCCAAAGTGGATGACCTCACATTTGTCTACATTGAATTCCATTTGCCACAGTTTTGCCCATTCACCTAATCTATCAATATCCCTTTGTAATTTTATGTTTTCGTCTACACTGCTTACAATGCCACCAATCTTTGTGTCATCGGCAAACTTAGATATGAGACTTTCTATGCCTTCATCTAAATTGTTAATAAATATTGTGAATAATTGCGGCCCTAAGACAGATCCCTGCAGGACTCCACTAGTCACATCCTGCCAATGTGAGTACCTACCCATTATCCCTACTCTCTGTCGCCTTTCACTCAGCCAACTTCCTAACCAAGTCTGTACTTTTCCCTCGATTCCATGGGCTTCTATCTTAGCTAACAGTCTCTTATGTGGGACCTTATCAAATGCCTTCTGGAAGTCTATATAAATAACATCCATTGACATTCCCCTGTCCACTACTTTAGTCACCTCTTCAAAAAATTCAATCAGGTTTGTCAGGCACGACCTACCTTTCACAAATCCTTACTGGCTCTCTCTGATTAACTGAAAATTCTCGAGGTGTTCAGTCACCCTATCCTTAATTATAGACTCCAGCATTTTCCCCACAACAGATGTTAGGCTAACTGGTCTATAATTCCCTGGTTTCCCTCTCTCTCCTTTCTTAAAAAGCGGAGTGACATATGCAATTTTCCAAACTCGAGGGACAGTTCCTGAATCTAGAGAACTTGGAAAGATTATAGTTAGGGCATCCGCAATGTATTCACCTACTTCCTTTAAAACCCTGGGATGGAAACCATCTGGTCCTGGGGATTTGTCACTCTTTAGTGCTATTATTTTCTTCATTACTGTTGCTTTACTTATGTTAATTTTATCGAGTCCCTGTCCCCGATTCAATATTAGTTTTTTTGGGATTTCCGGCATGCTATCCTCTTTTTCGACTGTAAATACTGGCGCAAAGCAATTGTTCAACATGTCCGCCATTTCCCCATTGTCAATGACAATATCCCCACTTTCAGTTTTTAAGGGGCCAACACTGCTCCTGACCACCCTCTTTTTCCTAATATAACTATAACAGTTCTTCGTATTGGTTTTGATATCCCTTGCGAGTTTCTTTTCATACTCTCTTTTTGTAGCTCTTACTATCTATTTTGTGACCCTTTGTTGATCTTTATATCTTTCCCATTCGCCAGGATCTGTGCCATTTTTTGCCTTTTTGTATGCTCTTTCCTTATGTCTTATACTGTCCCTTACCTCTTTATTTGTCCATGGCTGTTTTTTTTGGCAAGTAGAGTTCTTGCCCCTCAGGGGTATAAACCGATTCTGTATCACGTTAAATGTTTCTTTAAACATTTCCCACTGATCATCAGCTGTTTTACCCATTAACAGATTTGCCCAGTTTACTGTGGACAGTCTCTGTCTCATCCCATTGAAGTCAGCCTTGCCCAAGTCTAGAATCTTAGCAGCTGATTCACTTTTTTCCCTTTCAAACACTCATTGAACTCGATCATGTTGTGATCACTATTGGATAGATGTTCACGCACAGTTAAGCCGTTAACTAAATCTGGTTCATTACTCATTACTAAATCTAGTATGGCTTGCCCCCTTGTTGCCTCTCGGACATCCTGCTGTAGAAAACTATCCCGTACACACTCAAGAAATTCATTACCTTTCTGACAGTTGCTAGTCTGCTTTTCCCAATCTATGTGAAGGTTAAAGTCCCCCATTAAGACCACTATGCCTTTGTTACACGCTTGTCTAATCTCTGCATTTGTACAATCTAGCACTTCAGAGCTGCTGCCAGGGCTCCTATATACAACTCCCACTATAGTCTTAGATCCTTTCCTATTTCTCAATTCAACCCATAAGATCTCTGTTATATCCCCCGTTATATCCCCCTTTATCATTGAAATGATTTCATCTCTAATCATTAAGGCTACTTCTCCCCCTCTTCCATTTTCCCCATCTCTCCTGTAGACCTTATAACCTGGTATGTTTAGTTCCCAATCCTGACCATCCTGCAGCCATGTCTCCGTAATAGCTATCATGTCATACCCTCCAATTTGAATTTGAACCTGTAGTTCATTTAATTTATTCCTTATACTCCATGCATTTGTACATAGAACTTTTTGTTGGGCCACACACCCTAGCCTGACCTTCAGCTTTGATGCTGGGTTAATCGCCTTACGCCTTCTAGTTTTTACTTTATCTGTAGTGCCTAAAGTACACTTTCTTTCCGCTGCTCTACGCTTTTCCCTTTCGCTTGTTCTTGAACAACTCTAGTAAATCTCTTCAACACCCTCTCCAAGGCCTTCACATCTTTCCTAAAGTGCGGTACCCAGAACTGGACCCAAATCTCTAACCTATGGCCGAACCAGTGTTTTATAAAGGTTCATCATGACTTCTATGCTTTTGTACTCTATGCCTCTATTTATAAAGCCCAGGATCCCGTATGCTTTTTTAACCATTTTCTCAACCTGCCTTGTCACCTTCAACGATTTGTGCACTTATACCCCCAGATCTCTCTGTTCCTGCAGCCCTTTTAGAGTTGTGCCCTTTAGTTTATACAGTGATTGAGGGGATGGAGGGATTGGATTTTGAGGAGTGAAGATGCAAATTGGGCATGTTCTCACTGGAAAAGAGGTTGAGAGGTGATGTGATGGCTGTTTTTAGGATTCTAAAGAGATTACATGATGTAAACCATAACAAGCTATTTCACCTTGTCCAGAACAACAGAACCAGAGGACACGGCCTGCGCTTGAAGGGGGATAAATTCAAAACTCATCTGCGGAAACAATATTTCAGTCTATGGAACAGGCTCCCTAGGGAGACATGATGTGGAGATGCCGGTGATGGACTGGGGTGGACAAATGTAAGGAATCTTACAACACCAGGTGATAGTCCAACAGTTTTATTTGAAAATCACAAGCTTTCGGAGGCTTTCTCCTTCGTCAGGTGACGAACCTGACGAAGGAGAAAGCCTCCGAAAGCTTGTGATTTTCAAATGAAACTGTTGGACTATAACCTGGTGTTGTAAGATTCCTTACCCTAGGGAGACAGTGGAAGCAGATAGTGTTAATCCATTCAAATACAAATTAGATGGATTTCTTTCAGAAAATGGTATTTTGGGATACATGAGTAATTTGAGATATATGTGATAAATGTAATATGCTCGGGAGGAACAGGTGACTTTGGACCTATGGTTCCCAAAGCTCTCCCCACTGGGGGTTTTCCTCACCTCATATCTGGGCCTGTTATAAACTAATTGATAGAGATTGATTGTTGGGATTAGTCAACAACTCCATTATTATTGTATCATGTGACTACCAGGATGGGAGAAGACAAACTAGATGGACCTTGGTTTTTTTCTCGTCTAGCAATTCCTATGTCTTTCTCTTTTAAGATTGTTTTGGATCTTTAACAAAGTGTGCCATTTGAAGTGTGATGTTTGGAGCACGATATCTGGATTGTGATATCCCAAGTATGACAGATGTGCACTGAATGCAAGATTTTTAAATGTATCATTGTGGTTGGTGGAACTTTAGCCCATTCAAAAAAAAGTGAACATCAACATTTAATTAAATTCGAAGACATTTTTTTTCATGGATCTTGTGAGTATAATACGAGTGTTTTAGATTGAAATGTTTAGGTTCTCAATTCCAGTCACTGTCCAAAAGAAAAGGTACAATTCTAGTTGCATGAGAATTGTCCAAATACATGTGTAAAAAAATGCATGTTAAAATGCATTGCTGTATTTTCTAAAAGGGTAAAGTTCACATATATACATACAACATTTACATCTTAGAGACTGTGTGAAATAAAAGCATTCAAAAGTTGTGAGCCAGATTTGCACCTCTAAATTCTTAGCCCTGCAACGTGGCGATTCCAATCTCCTTACGTCACGGACACGCCCTCTCGCCAATAGGAAGGGCTTTAACAAATCCGCACACTGATTGCCAAAAAAGCAAGCTGAACGGTGAGTGGCTGGGCCCGAGATCACAGGGAAATGTTGGGGGTCAGTTACGTGCAAGCGGAACGGAGAAACTCATCAGCCGCTGCGTTTGAAATAACTCTGTAACTTACATGGGGCAGATTGCTGTGTGCATGTTTTAAGAGGCGTTTGCTGTTCAACGTAGAAACGGATTGTTTTACCAGGTATTATTACTCAGTACTTGAGATCTGTTTATTCTGCCATGGAGAGAATTTGCAGTGAATGAACCAGAAGCTTGAGATTTTATGAATTGTATTGTATTTTTGTTGTTGTTGTATCCTTGTTGTTTTTGTTGCAGATTTCAATGGTTACAGTGTATTCCAACATGAGGAGCCCGCCGATGGTGTATTTCCTGCTCCTATACGTAGCCGGAGTGTGCCCCAAACCCACCATTAGAAACGAGAGGGTCCACCAAGACCCAGAACTGAGCGATCAGGTACACGAGGATGCTGAAAACTTCCAGTACGATCACGAGGCCTTTCTGGGGAAAGAAGAAGCCACGACTTTCGACCAGCTCACCCCAGAGGAGAGCGTAGAGAGGCTGGGGTAAGCTTGGCAAAGGGTGCTGATGTGGCGATTCCTCGCTTGAACTACTAAAACTGGGTATCAAATCCTCTCGCCAGCTGTCGCTGCCAATTTCACAAGCTTAAAACATGCAGCCAAAGTTGATGGGTTTACAGCCCCAGTAAAGCACCGCGCGTTACTTGGATCCTGGTTATCACAAGCATGTTTAAAAGTTGCAAACTGGTTTCTCCAGTTGACTTAGAGTATAAGTGCACATGATGTGTTGCTGGGTGGCAACAGTTATTAACTATAAATTCTGTTACTTTAAAACAAAACGGCGCACGTTTAGTTTGCAAGCTCCTTTGCAAAGTTTCCTTTTGCAATAGGCTACAGTTCCCGAAAGAGCAGCAAGCAGTGTCTTTAGAGAAGTGTCAATGTTAGTACGAAAACGTGGCAGTGGGCGTCTGTCCAGTGATCAGCTGTATCTGGCATGCACAGTGGGGGACCAACTGAATCCTTAAATAGAAAGGAAGGACTTGCATTTATATATCGCCTTTCACGAGCTCAGGACGTCCCACAGCCAATGAAGTATTTATTTTGAAGTGTAGTCTCTGTTGTAATGTAGGGAGACGTGGCAGTCAATTTCCGCACAGCAAGGTCCCAGGTACAGCAATGAAATAATGACCCATCTGTTTTTAATTCTGTTGATTGAGGGATAAATATTGGCCAGGGGACCTGCTCCTGACAATTCCCCTGCTCTCTACAGGGCCTTTGGTTTAATGTCTCCTCTGAAAGATGGCACCTCGGATAGTGCAGCACTCCCTCAGTACTATACTGAAGTGTCAGCCTAGATTTTGTACTCAACTCTCTGGAGTGGGGCTTGAACCCACAACCATCTGACTCAGAAGTGAGAGTGCTACTAACTGGGCCAGGGCTGACACCTTAATGTTAAAGGAACTGAGGCCACTACAAGTCCAGGGATGAGAGACAGGTTTAAAATTCAGGTGGTTCATTGTTCACCTTGATTCCTTAGTACATTGTGTAATCTTAAGGAAAGAGTTTATAGCTGCAGTGAATTTGTTTTAAAATCTAAAGGCATTGTGCAAAAAATTATATTCTTTGAACATTCTAATATTCAGCAAAATCAATTTCATATCCCTGCAGGAGATCTCACACACTGTTTCCATATGACACTGTAAATCCAGTGCAAGGTGTACAACGTGGCCAAATAGACTGGAAACTTTTAAAATCTGCCTGCAATTAATTTAAGCCTTTAGGACATGCCAACACTGCTGCCCACAACTTTTAAACTTATGTCTAAAAGTTAACTGCTGGGAGAGGAGTAGTGGCATGCTTGTGCAGAACTTTCCCCTCAGCAGCAGAATTTGAGTTTAACCTAGACAGATTAAAATGGGCTGAACTCCAACTATCAGTCTCTGACTGTGGCTGAGTGTAAACGTGTCAGTCGTGGCTCAGTGGTAGCACTCGTGCCTCTGAGTCCCACTCTAGAGACTTAAGCATATATCTAGACTGACACTTCACTGCAGTACTGAGAGAGTGCTGCACTATTGGAGGTGCCGTCTTTTGGTTGAGACGTTAAACCGAGGCCCCAACTGCCCTCTTGGGTGGAAGTAAAAGACTCCATGTTACTATTCGAAGAAGGGCAGGGGAGTTCTCCCTGGTGTCCTGGCCAATATTTATCCCTCCAACAGCATCACTAAAAACATTATCTGATCATTTATTTCATTGCTATTTGTGGGACCTTGCTGTGCACAAGTTGGCTGCCGCGTTTCCCTACATTACAACATTGACTATTCTTCAAAAAGTCTTCCAACTAAATATTGGGAAGACGGAAGCCCTTATCATAGTCGAGAGATTGCAGAGAAGATTTACAAGAATGTTGCCAGGGCTTGAAAATTGCAGCTACGAGGAGAGATTGGATAGGCTGGGGTTGTTTTCCTTGGAACAGAGGAGGCTGAGGGGAGATTTGATTGAGGTGTACAAAATTATGAGGGGCCCAGTTAGAGTAGACAGGAAGTACCTGTTTCCCCTAGCGGAGAGTTCAAGAACTAGAGGACATAGATTTAAGCTGATTGGTGGAAGGATTAGAGGGGACATGAGGAAAAACTTTTTTACCCAGAGGGTGGTGGGTGTATGGAATTTGCTGCCTGAATTGATGGTGGAGGCGGGGACCCTCAACTCTTTTAAAAAGTAGCTGGACCTGCACCTAAAGTGCTGTAAGCTGCAGGGCTACGGACCGGGTGCTGGAAGGTGGGATTAGAATGGGCACCCTTCTGTGCTGTATCTTTTCTATGGTTCTATCTTTGGTCCCTGCCGCAAACTCCGTTCCCTAGCCACTGACTCCATCCCTCTCCCTGGCCACTGTCTGAGGCTGAACTAGACTGTTCGCAACCTTGGCGTCCTATCTGACCTTGAGATGAACTTCCAACCACATATCCACTCTATCACCAAGACCGCCTACTTCCACCTCCGTAACATCGCTTGTCTCCGCTCCTGCCTCAGCTCGTCTGCTGCTGAAACTCTCATCCATGCCTTTGTTACCCCTAGACTCAACTATTCCAATGCTCATCTGGCTGGCCTCCCATCTTCCACCCTCCATGAACTTGAGCTCATCCAAAACTCTGCTGCCCATATCCTAACTCGCACTAAATCCCATTCACCTATTACCCCTGTTCTTACTGACCTACAATGGCTCCTGGTCTGGGAACCCCTTGATTTCCCTCCATGGCCTCGCCCCTCCCTATATCTATAACCTCCTCCAGCCCTACAACCCACCGATATCTCTACGCTCCCCCAATTCTGGCCTCTTGCGCATCCCCGATTTTCATCGCTCCACCATTGGTGGCCTTGTCTTCAGCTGCCTAGGCCCTAACCTCTGGAATTCCCTCCCTAAACCTCTCCACCCCTCTCTCCTCCTTAAAACCTACCTCTTTGACCAAGCTTTTGGTCACCTGTCCTAATATCTCCTTATGTGGCTCGTTGTCAAATTTTGTCTGATAATGCTCCTGTGAAGAGCCTTGGGATGTTTTACTACGTTAAAAGCGCTGTATAAATGCAAGTTGTTGTTGTTGTAAAGTGCTTTGGAACCTCCTGAGATCGTGAAAGGCGCTATGTAAATGCAAATTCTTACCTACTTTCTTTACCCTGAAACCACATACCTCATTAATATGTTCAGGGATGTACTGAAACCCAAAGTTAAATTTGCCCTTCAGATCTGCACTTCTAAAACCAAAACTTGTCCATTTTGCAACATTGGTTAAAGATTAGAACTGTTCAGGTGCTAATTCTTCCTTCTGTACATTTTGCATGATTTACTGATCAAACTATCTTCCAAGTCAGCAGATTCTTATGCAGTGTAGCACTATCCTTTATTGCATAATTATTAGAGAAAATTCAGTTTGATATGGTGATGGTGATATGGCTTGCCTCAATAAGGACATCGCACCACATTTCTGCAACCAGTCTGTGTTCTCGTCCTCATATTTAAATTCCTTCATGGCCTTGCCCCTCCCTATCTCTTTAACCTCCTCCTGCCCTACAACCCTCTGAGAACTCTGCGTTCCTCCAACTCTGGCCTCTAGCGCTTACCCCGCTTCCGTCTCCCCACCATTGGCAGCCGTGCCTTCAGCCGTCTAAACCCTACGCTCTGGAATTCCCTCCCTAAACCTCTCCGTACCTCTCTCTCCTCCTTTAAGACGCTCCTTAAACCTATCTCTTTGACCAAGCTTTTAGTCACCAAGCTGCAGGTTAGTGGTGCACTTACCACATTAGCCTAGAAGCTACTATTGATGATATTAATGGAAGAACCCGTAATGCGTTCAAACAACATTCCTCTGTGTGCTATTTTAATGCAGGGGTAAACCCGTTTTTAAACAGGTGACACTACTCTTGTAGCCATGGGCAAATTTCCCTTCTTTTTTGTGTTTGTGTCAATAGCTGCATGTGTTTACACTCTATTACATATGTTTACTGTATGTCTTTCTTCAAAGCTGTTGGCCAGAAAAGCTGCTTAGCATTAAGAGGGAGATTTTCCTGGGACTGGATCAGCTGGGCACAGTGAATAAAGGAAAAACAGACGTGTTCCTTTACAGACATTCAGAGAATTAGATAGAATTTACAGCACAGAAACAGTCCATTTGGCTCGACAGGTCTATCCTGGTGTTTATGCTCCACACAAGCCTCCTCCCATCCTACTTCCTCTAACCCTACCAGCATAATTTTCTATTACTTTCTCCCTCATGTTCTTATCTAGCTTCCTCTTAAAGGGATCTATGCTATTCACCCCAACCACACCATGTGGTAGTGAGTTCCACATTCTAACCACTCTCTGGGTAAAGAAGTTTCTCCTGAATTCCCTATTGGATTTATTAGTGACTATCTTATATTTATGGCCCCTAGTTTTGGTCTCCCCCACAAGCGGAAACATCTTCTTACGTCTACCTTAGCAAACCCTTTCATAATCTTAAAGACCTCTATTAGGTCCCCCCTCAGCCTTCTATTTTCTAGAGAAAGGATCCCCAGTCTGTTTAGTCTTTCCTGATAGGTATAACCTCTCCGTTTTGGTATCATCCTTGTAAAAGCAGGTTTTGACCTCCGTGGCTTTGGTCAGTTAGACATGTTCGTCCGACCCGCCGGGTTTTCTGATGTTTGTCACTCCTGGTGATCCTGTGAGGCTGGGCACAGATCCAGGAAATTCTTCCCTAATATCCTGTAAACTTCTTTAGAATCAAAATACACCCATGTAACCATACACAGTGACAAATTTAAAGTTTGCACAAATACCAACTTTTGATTGACCGTTGCCAGAACAGGGGATGGTGTGTCGTCAATTCTTGGGCAAAGTTTGGAAGCGTATGAAAAAATCCCATTCCAACTAAGCCTAGAATCCATGTCCTATTCCATTCCCTCCTATTCTGTAGATGGTCTTGATCCACATATAACATTAGCTTTGTATTCTTCCTTTAATATTCTAAGCAGGCTTACTTTTGTTTGGGTGGGTGGGAGGTGCAGTGAGTGTCTGTACCCTGCTGCTTTCATGTTGTCATGGTTACGACCTATAACCTGATTTTGTTTAAAAAAAACTTGGCACTTTGTGTGTGTGTGTGTGAGTACGAGAGTATATATGCACTTTTTTTTGTTAGAGGGCCTATTTCATAATTGGCTCCAATCCAGAGACTTAGGCTACATTTACACTGACGGTAGGGCAGGGTGAGACTTAAGTCAAGAGCAAAGTGGACTGAGACTCTCCTGCTGGGGATCCCAATCCACTTTGCTCTGGAGTCGGGTCGGGCAATGACTCTGGATTTAACCTGTTTACTTTAACATTCATGCAAAGTGGAACCACTCTGCAGTTGTAGTGTGCTTTAAAGGTTCTGATTATATACAAGCTTGAGGTGTCCTTCAAAGTAGATGACTTGCTCTAATCCCTGCTGCTAAATTGTGCCGCACCTAGATTAGGAGAGGATTGAAATATGAACCTACAGTTAGAAGTATGGTACCAGTATAGCAAAATATTCTTGTGACACACATGCTGTGGACTTTGATTATTCAGCACGGAGAGACTTGCAGTGCTGTGTACATGTTAGGTTGCAGTAATCAATTTAATGTCCTTATTCACAATGTATTGCTCTTTAAGATCTATCTTTAGGTCCATGTTGTTAACTCTCTGGCTGCTTCTGCACTATCTCCAAAGTACTTAATTTCTATCAAATTAGACAGCGGATAAAGTCAACATTCACGTATCTGTGCTTTCAGCTGTGTGTTGTAATTTCAGCAATATATTTTGTTTATTTTGAGTGCGCAAACTCATTTTGCCTTCAAAGGGTTTATACCAAATCCATGAATTCATAGCCAACTCGATGTAGTTCAGGACCCGTGATTTAATCTCCAATTTTTCTTTAGAACCATAGAAGTTTACAGCACAGAAGGAGGACGTGCCTCATGTCTGATATCCTCCATTAGATACAAACAACTTTATCGGTGGACAAAGTGTAATAGATTGGAACTGACCTGGGCTTCCTGTGGCCAGGATCCTACCGGCTGCTAGCTTTCACCGGTGGGCTTTAGGCTTTGTGAGCCTTACTTAAAATGGTGTGCCCGTCCCGATAACTTAATCGGGACATGATCCCGCCATTCAAATTAGGCCTTCTCCCGCTCCTCTGGGGTGGGTGGCCTTTCCATACCTGATTTCAGGCAAGTTAAGATAGGGTGGGGGGGGGGGGGGGGGAGGAGTTGCAGGAACCCATCAGGACTGAGGCGCGTACCTCCCCCCCCCCCCCCCCCCCCACCGCCCCAAATCTTGACTCCCTTGTGCTCTGTTCCCGCTATGCGGGAAGGCTTAAAATCACCCCTTGTTTGTCGGCCCCTTCTCAGTTAACCCTTAATGATGTTTCCGAAGAAATTCAAATCGTCATTTTCATATAAATTTCTGATCGCTTTTTGCTTTTCCATAACACTGGGATTGATGTAAAGGCTTTGTTGAGAGAGTTCAGACCCCTCTATTGCTCCAAGTCCTTTCACCTATTAGTTTGATAACTGTTAAGCGTTTTGGTTCCAGTAAGAACACATTTTTTTTTGTAGAACGTACTGTGCTTTACAGATAGGGATCGTGGCAGAAAGGTTTGGATAACTAGTTTTAATAATCAAAAAATTTCCAATTCTCAAAAGTTGCGGAGCTCGTTAGTGAAACTCTGCGCGATCAGCAAGATCTGAAGATGACGTGACTTTTAAAACTTAGTGAAAGTCAAAAGCTGAGAATCTGTAGCAAAATAGAAGTGAAGAGAAAATGGGGGCGATTTTAACCCAACCTGCCCATTGGGAAACTGACGGGATCAGGTGGAATGCTGGTTTCACATGTCGCCCGATTTTACCCTCCATTGAAGTTAATGAAGAGTAATATCGGGCGGGGTGTAAAACCGGTGTTCCACCCGATCCCGTGCGATTCCTGCCCGGCGAGTTAGGTTAAAATTGCCCCTCGTGTGCCTGGCTTCAAAGAAATGGCCAAGGTTTGATGCTGTTGCAAATTTTCCTGTCAAATTTAACGTTGTACTGTACATCTGTTACTCGCTGCTCACCACAAGTGAAAGGGATCACATTACTGAAACGTGGACCGCTGTTATTCAGCTTAGCCTCCTACAATGTCAGACAACAGATGCCAATCCAGCTATCCACTGTCCCGCACACTGCTTAGGTTTCCTTAAACTGAATAGCATATAAATACACCCGATTCCAAATCACTGTCGGGATAAAGAAGACCATTTGTGGGTGAAATTGGTCTACATCAGTAGTGCAAAACGGGCTCCTAGCGAATCAGCTGCCCCGTTTTACACCGCGCCCAATTTTATTTTCCCCGTTGACTTCACTGTAAAATGGGCTGCTGATTCGCTAATTTCACCCTATTTAAGTTTTGCCGATGTGTTTCCCTTAATCTAGATGATAAGTTGTAAAAATGAAACCAGGAAACCACTTAAGAGCTGACCATCTATTCTACCATTGCCACTGAAAACCTTGCTGCATTTTCAATGCTATGTTTCTTTTTGTTTTAACTTGCACAAGTAGATCGTTAAGCAGACCTAACTTGTACATTTATCCTTCTCTTAATTTCACTGTGCCACACTGCTAAGGACAGGTCACAAGGGGGCCCAGAGAGCCATTCAATCCACATCAATCACGGCAGTGACTGCCCTCTTAGTGGCCAGAGCTAGGGGAATATTCTCTTTCCGGTCCAACAGTTCTCCTCCCCCCTACCCCACCTCACCCCAACCAGCTCAATCTTCTGCCTGGTGCCTGCGCTCTTCATGTAATACATTATTAGTTGGTGACAGGGTATAGCAAATGGCCTTAAAATTAATGAGATTTGGATCATTCCCATTCTTGGAATTCAGTTATTGCGGTAATCAGTTATAGTAAATAAACACATTTCTGGTAAAAATGGAATCTCCAATTTTGAGGATAATCTAAGAGCACATAAGCATTATCTTGGAGTTTTTTCTTTCAATAATAACAACAACTTGCATTTATATAGCACCTTTAACGTAGTAAAACGTCCCACGTGCTTCACAAACAAATCTGACAATAGGAAAAAAGTTTTGGGTTTACACACTTGTGGAACGACGCATGGGGAAACTAGATGGGGAAATATTGTACGACAATTGTTATTTCTCCTTCCACATAACCATAAAGTGTTATATTCAGTATGTTATATATGGCGTTGAATTCTGTTCCCTAGCCACCGACTCCGTCCCTCTCCCTGGCCACTGTCTGAGGCTGAACCAGACCGCTCGCAAGCTTGGCATCCTATTTGAACTTGAGATGAGCTTCCAACCATATATCCGCTCCATCACCAAGACTGCCTACTCCCACCTCCGTAACATCGCCCGTCTCCATCCCTGCCTCAACTTATCTGCTGCTAAAACCCTTATCCATGCCTTTGTTACCTCTAGATTTGACTATTACAATGCTCTTCTGGCCGGCCTCCCATCTCCCACCATCCATAAACTTGAGCTCATCCAAAACTCTGCTGCCCGTATCCTAACTCGCACCGAGTCCCGTTCACACATCACCCCTGTGCTTGCGGTCTAGGAACGCCTTGATTTTAAAATTTTCACCCTCGTTTTCAAAACCCGACATGGTCTCGCCCCTCCCTATCTCTGTAACCTCCTCCAGCCCTTCAACCCTCCGAGATCTCTGCGCTCCTCCAATTCTTGCGCATCCCCGATTTTCATCACTCCACCATTGATGGCCGCACCTTCAGCTGCCTAGACCCTAAGCTTTGGAATTCCCTCCCTAAACCTCTCCATCTCTCTACTTCTCTCTATTTCTTTAAGACACTCCTTAAAACCTATCTCTTTGACCAAGCTGTTGGTCACCTGTCTTAATATCTCCTTATGTGGCTTGGTGTCAAATATTGTTTGATAATCGCTCCTGTGAAGCACCTCGGAACGTTTTTCTATGTTAAAGGCGCTGTATAAATGCAACTTGTTGTTGTTGAATTGGCTACACATTATTTGAGGCACAATAGTGGTTTCTAAATGGAAAAGTTCAGGTTTTCTGTTGTGATGGTTTGTGCATACACTTTTGGTTACCATACCACAGACTGTGACAAATCCTGTTGACTAATTTAAAGATTTTAAGCCCAGTGTATGCCATTCAAAATATATTCAAACTATTATTAGTAAATCTGTTTCCTAGTTTTCTTTCTGAAAGTTTAATCTTCTTTGTTTGTTTATCCTGCACTTATATTTCAAGTAGTTCTGTTGCCCAATGGGAGGGAAATCAATGAAGCTTTGCTAGATGACATCTTGGAGGAGTCATGTGACCCTTCCTTCTCCAGTATTGTCTTCAGACCGGTTGTTAGCTCGTTTACTCCCCTCAGTACCAATGTCCGACTTTTGATCTGCCAATTGGAAATACTGTATCCCGAAATCTTCTCTGCTTTGTCAGGTGTCTAGCCGTGGCTCAGTTGGTAGCACTCGCGCCTCTTGAACGACAAGGTTCAAGTCCCACTCCAGAGACTTGAGCACAAAATCCAGGCCAACACTCTCAGTGCAATACTGAGGGAGTGCTGCACTGTTAGAGGTGCCGTCTTTTGGATGAGACGCTAAACTGAGGGCCTGTCTGCCTTCTCGGGTGGATGTAAAAGATCCCACAGCGTTATTTTGAAGAAGAACAAGGGAGTTCTCCCTGGTGTCCTGACCAGTATTTTTTTTATTTGTTCATGGGATGTGGGTGTCACTGGCAAGGCCAGCATTTATTGCCCATCCCTAATGCCCTTGAGAAGGTAGTGGTGAGCCGCCTTCTTGAACCGCTGCAGTCCATGTGGTGAAGGTTCTCCCACAGTGCTGTTAGGTAGGGAGTTCCAGGATTTTGACCCAGCGACAATGAAGGAATGACTATGTATTTCCAAGTCAGGATTGTGTGTGACTTGGAGGGGAATGTGCAGGTGGTGTTGTTCCCATGTGCCTGCTGCCCTTGTCCTTCTAGGAGGTAAAGGTCGTGGGTTTGGGAGGTGCTGTCGAAGAAGCCTTGGCGAGTTGCTGCAGTGTATCCTGTGGATGGTTCACACTGCAGCCACAGTGCGCCGGTGGTGAAGGGAGTGAATGTTTAGGGTGGTGGATGGGGTGCCAATCAAGCGGGCTGCTTTGTCCTGGATGGTGTCGAGCTTCTTGAGTGTTGTTGGAGCTGCACTCATCCAGGCAAGTGGAGAGTATTCCATCACACTCCTGACTTGTGCCTTGTAGATGGTGGAAAGGCTTTTGGGAGTCAGGAGGTGAGTCACTCGCCACAGAATACCCAGCCTCTGACCTGCTCTTGTAGCCACAGTGTTTATGTGGCTGGTCCAGTTAAGTTTCTGGTCAATGGTGACCCCCAGGATGTTGATGGTGGGGGATTCGGTGGTGGTAAATGCCATTGAATGTCAAGGGAAATGGAGATGGTCATTGCCTGGCACTTGCCTGGCACGAATGTTACTTGCCACTTATCAGCACAAGCCTGGATGTTGTCCAGGTCTTGCTGCATGCGGGCACGGACTGCTTCATTATCTGAAGGGCTGCGAATGGAACTGAACACTGTGCAATCATCAGCGAACATCCCATTTCTGACCTTATGATGGAGGGAAGGTCATTGATGAAACAGCTGAAGATGGTTGGGCCGAGGACACTGCCCTGAGGAACTCCTGCAGCAATGTCCTGGGTCTGAGATGATTGGCCTCCAACAACCACTACCATCTTCCTTTGTGTTAGGTATGACTCCAGCCACTGGAGAGTTTTCCCCCTGATTCCCATTGACTTCAATTTTACGAGGGCTCCTTGGTGCCACACTCGGTCAAATGCTGCCTTGATGTCAAGGGCAGTTACTCTCACCTCACCTCTGGAATTCAGCTCTTTTGTCCATGTTTGGGCCAAGGCTGTAATGAGGTCTGGAGCTGAGTGGTCCTGGCGGAACCCAAACAGCATCGGTGCGCAAGTTATTGGTGAGTAAGTGCCGCTTGATAGCACTGTCAACGACACCTTCCATCACTTTGCTGATGATTGAGAGTAGACTGATGGGGCGGTAATTGGCCGGATTAGATTTGTCCTGCTTTTTGTGGACAGGACATTCCTGGGCAATTTTCCACATTGTCAGGTAGATGCCAGTGTTGTAGCTGTAATGGAACAGCTTGGCTAGAGGCGCAGCTAGTTCTGGAGCACAAGTTTTCAGCACTACAGCCAGGATGTTGTCAGGGCCCACAGCCTTTGCTGTATCCAGTGCATTCAGCCGTTTCTTGATATCACGTGGAGTGAATCGAATTGGCTGAAGACTGGCTTCTGTGATGGTGGGGATATCGGGAGGAGGCCGAGATGGATCATCTACTCGGCACTTCTGGCTGAAGATGGTTGCAAATGCTTCAGCCTTGTCTTTTGTACTCATGTGCTGGACTCTGCCATCATTGAGGATGGGGATGTTTACAGAGCCTCCTCCTCCCATTAGTTGTTTTATTGTCCACCACCATTTACGACTGGATGTGGCAGGACTGCAGAGCTTTGATCTGATCCGTTGGTTGTGGAATCACTTAGCTCTGTCTATAGCATGTTGCTTCCGCTGTTTAGCATGCATGTAGTCCTGAGTTGTAGCTTCACCAGGTTGGCACCTCATTTTTAGGTATGCCTGGTGCTGCTCCTGGCATGCTCTTCTACACTCCTAATTGAACCTGGGTTGATCTCCTGGCTTGTTGGTAATGGTAGAGTGAGGAATATGCCGGGCCATGAGGTTACAGATTGTGCTGGAGTACAATTCTGCTGCTGCTGATGGCCCACAGCGCCTCATGGATGCCCAGTTTTGAGCTGCTAGATCTGTTCTGAATCTATCCCATTTAGCACGGTGGTAGTGCTACACAACACGTTGGATGGTGTCCTCAGTGCGAAGACGGGACTGCGTCTCCACGAGGACAGTGTGGTCGTCACTCCTACCAATACTGTCATGGACAGATGCACCTGCGACAGGTAGATTGGTGAGGACGAGGTCAAGTAGGTTTTTCCCTCGTGTTGGTTTGCTCACCACCTGCCGCAGGCCCAGTGTGGCAGCTATGTCCTTCAGGACTCGGCCAGCTCGGTCAGTCATGGTGCTACCGAGCCATTCTTGGTGATGGACATTGAAGTCCCCCACCCAGAGTACATTCTGTGCCCTTGCTACCCTCAGTGCTTCCTCCAAGTGGTGCTCAACATGGAGGAGGACTCATTCATCAGCTGAGGGAGGACGGTAGGTGATAATCAGCAGGAGGATTCCTTGCCCATGTTTGACCTGATGCCATGAGATTTCATGGGGTCCAGAGTCAGTGTTGAGGTCTCCCAGGGCCACTCCCTCCTGACTGTATATCACTGTACCGCCACCTCTGGTCGGTCTGTCCTGCCAGTGTGACAGGACATACCCAGGGATCGTGATATAAGAGTCTGGGACGTTGGCTGAAAGGTATGATTCTGTGAGTATGGCTATGTCAGACCGTTGCTTGACTAGTCAATTTTGGCACAAGTCCCCAAATGTTAGTGAGGAGGACTTTGCAGGGTCGACTGGGCTTGGTTTGCCTTTGTCGCGTCCGGTGCCTAGTGGTCTAATGCCGGGTGGTCTGTCCGGTTTTATTATTATTACTTTTTGTACCGAGATTTTACAACTGAGTGGCTTGCTAGGCCATGTCAGAGGGCGATTATGAATCGCCCACATTGCTGTGGGTCTGGAGTCACATCTCGTCCAGACCGGGTAAGGACGGCAGGTTTCCTAATCGGTTTTTACGACAATCAAGTTTCATGGCCACCATTACTGATACTAGTTTTTTTATTCCAGAATGTTATTTAATTCATTGAATTTAATTTCGCCAGCTGGATTATTAGTCGAGGCCTCTGGATTACTAGTCTAGTAACACAACCACTATGCTACCATTCCCTCCTTCTGTGCTGTATAATTTGGGAGCCCGATCTGACTCCTGAACACGTTAAATTCCAGCGGTGTGAGACTTTCTCCAACCGCACCAACTGGTTTGAAACCAGGTTTAAAAAATTCCTAGGTGATCTGTTGAGCCTCCTGGGCATTTTATAAACTTAATATTGACTCATGTTATGAGAAAACAGACACTCCTGTTTTCCCTCTCCAAACAAATACCTGTTGGGCTTGTGTGGGTCTGTGCAGGGATTTAAGCATGCATGTTCAGAGTCCCTTCTTGGTGGTCTGGATGTGAGTGACAGCCTGCAGTATAACTCCAGTCTTGTCAGTTGTTCTTCGCACTCTGCAGCTACCAGTCTCAGACAAGAACGGGATGTATTTTTTATCCAATTACCTTAAGTAGCTCGGGGTCAGATTTCCTCTCTGCTTATGGTGCCAATGGTTCTTGCACCTGCCCAAATCCTGGGAAGTGGGCCAGAACCAGGAACACAAACAACAGGCAGGGGGCAGTCTCGTCCCTTCTGCATTTCCATATGCAGAGTGGGACCTTAGACCATTCGGCCCCTTAGATGTCTGTGAGCCAAAGTGCATATTTTGCTGCTTATTTCATAACGTTATAATTCTCAGAAGGATTTATTCTTCATTTTAAAAAGCTGTAAATGTTATTTTCAGATTTTAGATTATTGCTTGTAATTATACAACTGGATCCACAGAATGCTTTCTTAAAAAAATGTCCATCAGTGGGAAAAATGTATCAAGGTATAATGTTGCAAGGCAAAGCTTCCGGCATGGAAAGATAAAACTTGCATTTAGTTAGTGCCTTTCACGCCTTCAAGATGTCCCAAAGTGTTTCACAGTCAATGAATTACTTTAGAAGTGTAGTCACTGTTGTAATGTAGGAAACGTGGCAGCCAGTTTGCGCACAGCAAGATCCCACAGACACCAATGAAATAAATGGCCAATTATTCTGTTTTTTTGGTGGTGTTGATTAAGGTAGTAATGTTGGCTAGGACACTGGGAAAACTACCCTGTTCTTCTTTGAATGGCACCATAGTTTCTTTTACGTCCATCAAATTGGCAGAGAGGACCTCAGTTTAATGTCTCATCCAAAAGATAGCACCTTCAATGCTGCTGCACTCCCAGAGTACTGCATGGAAGTGTCAGCCTCGATTATGTGATCAAGTCCTGCAGTGCGGCCTGAACCCACATCATTCTCACTCAAGGGACAAGAGTGCCACCACGGATCCAAGCATGAATCCACACTAGACGTGAGTACGGGTCACTGTACTAGCCCCATAGTTTTGTAGCTGCATCTCTGATCTATACTTCAATCCAACAAGAGTCGGCGCCAGAAGCAGGGTATCACAAACTTTTTTAAAAATGCATTCTTTGGGACATGGGCGACCCTAGCAAGGCTGGCATTTATTGCCCAACCCTAGTTACCCCTGAGAAGATGGTGGTGAGCCGCCATCTTGAACCGCTGCAGTCCATGTGGTGAAGGTTCTCCAACAGTGTTAGGTAGGGAGTTCCAGGATTCTGATCCAGTGACTAAGAAGGAACGGTGATATATTTCCAAGTCGGGATTGTGTGTGACTTGGAGGGGAACGTGCAGGCGGTGGTGTTCCCATGCATCTGCTGCCCTTGTCCTTCTAGGTGGAAAAAGTCGCGGGTTTGGAAGGCGCTGTCGAATGAAACCTTGGCGAGTTGCTGCTGTACATCCTGTAGATAGTACACACTGCAGCCACGGTGTGCCGGTGGTGGAAGGGGTGGATGTTTAAGGTGATGGATGAGCTGCCGATCAAGCTGACTGCTTTGACCTAGATGGTGTCGAGCTTCTTGAATGTTGTTGCAGCTGCACCAATCCAGGGAAGTGGAGAGTATTTCATCACACTCCTGACTTGTGCCTGGTGGAAAGGCTTTGGGGAGTCAGGAGGTGAGCCACTCGTCGCAGAATACCCAGCCTCTGACCTGCTCTAGTAGCCACGGCATTTATGTGGCTGGTCCAGTTGAGTTCCTGGTCAGTGGAGATAGCTATTACTGTATTGACTGTTCATAAGTTGCTGATTGTCAGTGAACATATACATATTTAACATCGATATGCTCAGTAAACAAAGCAATGTTTTATGTGTTTTTGCAGCAAAATTGTCGAGCGGATAGATGATAATCAGGATCAGTATGTGACCACTGACGAGCTAAAGGCGTGGATTAAACGAGTGCAGAAACGTTATATTTATGAAAATGTAGCAAAAGTGTGGAGGGACTATGACCTTAACAAAGACAACAACATTTCCTGGGAAGAATACAAACAAGCAACATATGGCTACTACCTTGGTACGTCTATCTTTGTCCAATACTCATGTCTGTTAATCTGATGGGTACTGTCTGTGTGGATGAGGTAAACAGTCAAGTTTACAATAATACTTGCATTAAAATGGTACAATGGTGTCGGACTGAGCGACCCAGAGGCTGGGAGTTCAAATCCCACTATAGCAAGTTGTGAAATTTAATTCATCATAGGAAATAAAAACAGCCATGAAAATTCCTGGATTGTTGTAAAAACCTGATGGAAATGAAAACCGGACGAGATGTATAATGGGCGGCTGATTCAACATTGTTCATTTTATACTATTGCCCAAAGTCAAAATTACCCCCAGGGAGTCGAGACCAAATATAATCTTCAGGTGAAGCAGGGCGGAAGGGTGGGGGGCGGGGGGAGGGATGGGGGTTGGGAATTGGACCAGAGTGCACAGGTGTAAATCAGCCCCCATTTTGAAGTCATATATTCTGTCATAAATTTAAATACTCGCTACGAAAAAAGATTTCTCTTCACTTCCCCTCTGGTTCTTTTGCCAATTTCCTTAAATCTGTGTCCTTTGGTTACTGACCCCCCCTGCCAATGGAAACAGTTTCTCCCTATCTACTCTATCAAAATACCTCTATTAAGTCTTCCCTTAACCTTCTCTGGCTCTAAGGAGAAGAATCCCAGCTTCTCTACTCTCTCCACATAACAGAAGTCCCCCATTATTGCTGTTTATATAAACGATAAAAACTGATATTGCACAGGAGCAATTTTTCCCACTTTGAATTTTTTTTTGAACACTAGAATAATATCCTCAATGCTGGAGAATGGGTAAGTCATTAATGTTCACATGCTGTACATGCATTTGTTTAAGAATAATGCCTCCATATTTTGCTAGTTTCATATCTGACTCATTTCTCCTCAGAGTGTTAGTCCGCTTTGGCGATGACTGTGCTGGAACTTGATCATATTTGTTTACCTGTACCTTTAAGTGTATCCACCATCACCTTGAAATGCCACATTCACCAAATTTGATGAGTGGTTTCCTCTCACAAGATTGATAGTTCCTTGGAAAAGTGAGCGCACTGTACAAGCTCTAAGTGTGGGCAAACCACCAACATGTCACCTGGGAGCTGAATCAGCATCAATAGAGACCCCTGTGTGTTGAGGTTATAATACAGAGCAGTCACCGAAACAGCAATAGCATTCCCAAACCTAATCATTAGTGTGTAAAGTAACAGTTGGCGATATTAGCAGATGAATGCTTAATGCGTTCTTACGATATTCCTCTGTCTGCTATTTCAGTGGAGATATTAACTCCTTTGAAATAAATGAGCAATGCTGGTGTTAGATTAGAGGACAGAGGAATGCCATTCTTGATAAACATTCATTTGCTAATACTACCAACAGTAATTTCTAGGTTTATATTAGGAAATATAAATATCCGCCTGCCACTTAAATTTTTTTATATTAGCAAGAATATTCTTTTTGCAGGGATTTAACAGGACACAGTAAATACTGTTTCTTCTTAGAAATGGATTGCCCATGATTTCTTTCTCGTCACACTTTGGCTTCAGTCTGTCCACGTACTGATGTGAGGCCAATTTTGTATGCAGAGTGCTGGCGCAGACTGGAGTTATACCACCGATTGCGCTGCTGGAATTTTTCACCAATTGCAGTTCCACGCACAGTGGCATGAGAATGGGGGTGCTGGGAAAAAACAAAATCAGAACAGAGGTCTGTTTTGTTAAAGGAGCAACCCTGTAGCTTGCTTTGGAAATAATTGAATTAGTGGCGCTACAGTTAGTTCTGCTCATAATTTTAAAAACATTACTCGATCTCCCATGACATTGCTCACAAGGGATTAGATTTTGACTTTGTGCAATAGTGTTAAACAGGTGATAGCGAGTTAGCAGCCCATTTCACAGCTCTGCCGATTCTTATTTCCATTGACTCACTATCGCACATAGTCAAGATCTACCCCCAGGAGTCAAGACTAATTGTAGTCTTCATGTGAAATGAGCTTACTGTGGGAGATAATTGGATCAGGGCACGCAGATTTTGTTTTCCCAGCTATCCCATTCTCATTGCCTCTGTGCATAACTTTGCAGGAAGTTTGCTTATATTTAAAGTGACAGGACCGATCTGAACTGCCTAGTGGTCTCAGGTAATGCTGGAAATGTCCTGCACACAAAGTCATCCGATTCACAGACCGCAGGTCACAAGGGTGCATGGCAGAATGCTGCTTTATGTTTGTGCTGTGCAAGTTTTTTTTTATTCGTTCACGGGATGTGGACGTCGCTGGCGAGGCCGGAATTTATTGCCCATCCCTAATTGCCCTTGAGAAGGTGGTGGTGAGCCGCCTTCTTGAACCACTGCAGTCCGTGTGGTGACGGTTCTCCCACATTGCTGTTAGGAAGGGAGTTCCAGGATTTTGACCCAGCGACGATGAAGGAATGGCAATATATTTCCAAGTCGGGATGGTGTGTGACTTGGAGGGGAACGTGCAGGTGGTGTTGTTCACATGTGCCTGCTGCTCTCGTCCTCCTAGGTGGTAGAGGTCGCGGGTTTGGGAGGTGCTGTCGAAGAAGCCTTGGCGAGTTGCTGCAGTGCATCCTGTGGATGGTACACACTGCAGCCACAGTGTGCCGATGGTGAAGGGAGTGAATGTTTAGGGTGGTGGATGGGGTGCCAATCAAGCGGGCTGCTTTGTCCTGGATGGTGTCGAGCTTCTTGAGTGTTGTTGGAGCTGCACTCATCCAGGCAAGTGGAGAGTATTCCATCACACTCCCGATTTGTGCCTTGTAGATGGTGGAAAGGCTTTGGGGAGTCAGGAGGTGAGTCACTCGCCGCAGAATACCCAGCCTCTGACCTGCTCTTGTAGCCACAGTATTTATGTGGCTGGTCCAGTTAAATTTCTGGTCAATGGTGACCCCCAGGATGTTGATGGGGGGGGGGATTCGGTGATGGTAATACCGTTGAATGTCCAGGGGAGGTGGTTAGACTCTCTCTTGTTGGAGATGGTCATTGCCTGGCACTTGTCTGGTGCGAATGTTACTTGCCACTTATGAGCCCAAGCCTGGATGCGGGCTCGGACTGCTTCATTATCTGAGGGGTTGCGAATGGAACTGAACACTGCAAGCATCAGCGAACATCCCCATTTCTGACTTTATGATGGAGGGAAGGTCATTGATGAAGCAGCTGAAGATGGTTGGGCCTAGGACACTGCCCTGAGGAACTCCTGCAGCAATGCCCTGGGACTGAAATGATTGGCCTCCAACAACCACTACCACCTTCCTTTATGCTAGGTATGACTCCAGCCACTGGAGAGTTTTCCCCCTGATTCCCATTGACTTCAATTTTATGAGGGCTCCTTGGTGCCACACTCGGTCAAATGCTGCCTTGATGTCACTCTTACCTCACCTCTGAAATTCAGCTCTTTTGTCCATGTTTGGACCAAGGATGTAATGAGGTCTGGAGCCGAGTGGTCCTGGCGGAACTAAAAACTGAGCATCGGTGAGCAGGTTATTGGTGAGTAAGTGCCACTTGATAGCACTGTCGACGACACCTTCTATCATTTTGCTGATGATCGAGAGTAGACTGATGGGGCGGTAATTGGCCGGATTGGATTTGTCCAGCTTTTTGTGGACAGGACATACCTGCGCAATTTTCCACATTGTCCGGTAGATGCCAGTGTTGTAGCTGTACTGGAACATCTTGGCTAGAGGCGCAGCGAGTTCTGGAGCACGAGACTTCAGCACTACAGCCGGGATGTTGTCGGGGCCCATAGCCTTTGCTGTATCCAGTGCACTCAGCCGTTTCTTGATATCACATGGAGTGAATCGAATTGGCTGAAGACTGGCTTCTGTGATGGTGGGGATATCGGGAGGAGGCCGAGATGGATCATCCACTCGGCACTTCTGGCTGAAGATGGTTGCAAATGCTTCAGCCTTGTCTTTTGCACTCACGTGCTGGACGCCGCCATCATTGAGGATGGGGATGTTTACAGAGCCTCCTCCTCCTGTTAGTTGTTTTATTGTCCACCACCATTCACGACTGGATGTGGCAGTTCTGCAGAGCTTTGATCTGATCCGTTGGTTGTGGAATCGCTTTGCTCCGTCTATAGCATGTTGTTTCCGCTGTTTAGCATGCATGTAGTCCTGAGTTGTAGCTTCACCAGGTTGGCACCTCATTTTTAGGTACGCCTGGTGCTGCTCCTGGCATGCTCTTCTACACTCCTCATTGAACCTGGGTTGATCCCCTGGCTTGTTGGTAATGGTAGAGTGAGGAATATGCCGGGCCATGAGGTTACAGATTGTGCTGGAATACAATTCTGCTGCTGCTGATGGCCCACAGCGCCTCATGGATGCCCAGTTTTGAGCTGCTAGATCTGTTCTGAATCTAGCCCATTTAGCACGGTGGTAGTGCCACACAACACGTTGGATGGTATCCTCAGTGCAAAGACGGGACTTCGTCTCCACGAGGACTGTGCGGTGGTCACTCCTACTAATACTGTCATGGACAGATGCATTTGCGACAGGTAGATTGGTGAGGACGAGGTCAAGTAAGTTTTTCCCTCGTGTTGGTTTGCTCACCACCTGCCGCAGGCCCAGTCTGGCAGCCATGTCCTTCAGGACTCGGCCAGCTCGGTCAGTAATGGTGCTACTGAGCCACTCTTGATGATGGACATTGAAGTCCCCCACCCAGAGTATATTCTGTGCCCTTGCTACCCTCAATGCTTCCTCTAAGTGATGTTCAACATGGAGGAGGACTGATTCATCAGCTGACGGAGGGCAGTAGGTGGTAATCAGCAGGAGGTTCCCTTGCCCATTTTTGACCTGATGCCATGAGATTTCATGGGGTCCAGAGTCCGTGTTGGGGACTCCCAGGGCCACTCCCTCCTGACTGTATATCACTGTACCGCCACCTTTGGTCAGTCTGTCCTGCCGGTGGGACAGGACATAACCAGGGATGGTGATGGAAGAGTCTGGGACGTTGGCTGAAAGGTATGATTCTGTGAGTATGGCTATGTCAGGCTGTTGCTTGACTAGTCTGTGGGACAGCTCTCCCAATTTTGGCACAAGTCCCCAGATGTTAGTGAGGAGGACTTTGCAGGGTCGACTGGGCTTGGTTTGCCTTTGTCGTGTCCGGTGCCTAGTGGTCCGATGCCGGGTGGTCCGTCCGGTTATATTCTTATTATGACTTTTTTTAGCGAGAGTGGTTTGCTAGGCCATTTCAGAGGGCAATTAAGAATCAACCACATTGCTGTGGATCTGGAGTCACATATAGGCCAGACCGGGTAAGGACGGCAGGTTTCATAAGAACATAAGAACATAAGAAATTGGAGCAGGAGTAGGCCAATCGGCCCCTCGAGCCTGCTCCGCCATTCAATAAGATCATGGCTGATCTGATCCCAACCACAAATCTAAAGAACACAAGAAGTAGGAGCAGGACCCGGCCACACAGCCCCTGGGCCCTCTCCGCCACCCACAGGGCATTGACCGATCCGAACTCAGCTTCATGTCCAATTTCCTGCCCGCTCCCCATAACCCCTGATTCCCTTTACTTCTAGGAAACTGTCTATTTCTGTTTTAAATTTATCTAATGATGTAGCTTCCACAGCTTCATGGGGCAGCAAATTCCACAGACCTACCACCCTCTGAGTGAAGAAGTTTCTCCTCATCTCAGTTTTGAAAGAGCAGCCCCTTATTCTAAGATTATGCCCCCTAGTTCTAGTTTCACCCATCTTTGGGAACATCCTTACTGCATCCACCCGATCAAGCCCCTTCACAATCTTATATGTTTCAATAAGATCGCCTCTCATTCTTCTGAACTCCAATGAGTAGAGTCCCAATCTACTCAACCTCTCCTCATATGTCCGCCCCCTCATCCCCGGGATTAACCGAGTGAACCTTCTTTGTACTGCCTCGAGAGCAAGTATGTCTTTTCTTAAGTATGGAGACCAAAACTGTATGCAGTATTCCAGGTGCGGTCTCACCAATACCCTATATAACTGCAGCAATACCTCCCTGTTTTTATATTCTATCCCCCTAGCAATAAAAGCCAACATTCCGTTGGCTTTCTTGATCACCTGCTGCACCTGCATACCAACTTTTTGATTTTCTTGCACTAGGACCCCCAGATCCCTTTGTACTGCAGTACTTTCCAGTCTCTCGCCATTCAGAAAATAACTTGCTCTCTGATTTTTCCTGCCAAAGTGCATAACCTCACATTTTCCAATATTATATTGCATCTGCCAAATCTCCGCCCACTCACCCAGCCTGTCTATATCCCCCTGCAGGTTTTTTATGTCCTCCTCACTCTCTACTTTCCCTCTCATCTTTGTATCATCTGCAAATTTTGATATGTTGCACTCGGTCCCCTCCTCCAAATCGTTAATATAGATTGTAAAGAGTTGGGGACCCAGCACCGACCCCTGTGGAACACCACTGGTTACTGGTTGCCAGTCTGAAAATGAATCATTTATCCCAACTCTCTGCTTCCTGTTCGATAACCAATCCTCCACCCATGCCAGAATGTTACCCCCAATCCCGTGATTTTTTATCTTAAGTAATAATCTTTCATGTGGCACCTTGTCGAATGCCTTCTGGAAGTCTAAATACACTATGTCCACTGGTTCCCCTTTATCCACCCTGTACGTTATATCCTCAAAGAACTCAAGCAAATTTGTCAGACATGACTTCCCCTTCATAAAGCCATGCTGACTTTGTCCTATTAAATTATGCTTATCTAAATGTTCCGTTACTGTCTCCTTAATAATAGACTCCAAAATTTTACCCACCACAGATGTTAAGCTAACTGGCCTATAATTTCCAGCCTTCTGCCTACTACCCTTTTTAAATAACGGTGTTACATTAGCAGTTTTCCAATCTGCCGGGACCTCTCCTGAGTCCAGGGAATTTTGGAAAACTATCACCAAAGCATCCACAATCCCTACTGCCACTTCCCTCAAGACCCTAGGATGGAAGCCATCAGGTCCAGGGGATTTATCCGCTTTGAGTCCCATTATTTTACTGAGTACCATCTCCTGAGTGATTTTAATCGTATTTAGCTCCTCCCCCCGTAGAGTCCCCTGTTTGTCCAGTGTTGGGATATTCTTAGTGTCCTCTACTGTAAAGACTGAAACAAAATATTTGTTCAGCATTTTTGCCATCTCCATGTTTCCCACCATTAATTCCCCGGTCTCATCCTCTAAGGGACCTACGTTTGCCTTAGCCACCCTTTTTCTTTTTATATAACTATAGAAACTCTTGCTATCTGTTTTTATATTTTTTGCTAATTTCTTTTCATAATCTAACTTCCCTTTCTTAATCAATCCTTTCGTTACTTTTTGCTGTCTTTTGAAGAATTCCCAATCTTCTATCCTCCCACTAAGTTTGGCTACCTTATATGTCCTTGTTTTTAGTCGGATACTATCCTTGATTTCTTTACTTAGCCACGGATGGCTGTCATTTCTTTTACACCCTTTTTTCCTCAGTGGAATATATTTATTTTGAAAGTTGTAAAATAACTCCCTAAATGAACACCACTGCTCATGTACCGTCTTACCCTTTAATCTATTTTCCCAGTCCACTTTAATCAATTCCGCTCTCATACCATCATAGTCTCCTTTATTCAAGCTCAGTACGCTTGTTTGAGAATCAACCTTCTCACCCTCCAATTGGATATGGAATTCAACCATGTTGTGGTCGCTCGTTCCAAGGGGATCCTTAACTAGGACATTATTAATTAATCCTGACTCATTACACAGGACCAGGTCCAAGGTTGCCTGCCCCCTAGTAGGATCAGTTACATACTGCTCAAGAAATCCATCCCTGATGCACTCAATGAACTCGTCCTCAAGGCTGCTCTGCCCAATTTGATTTGTCCAGTTAATATGATAATTAAAATCCCCCATAATTATAGCTGTTCCCTTATTACATGCCCCGACTATTTCCTGATTAATACTTCTTCCAGCAGAGTTGCAACTATTAGGAGGCCTATATACTACGCCCACTAATGTTTTTTTCCCCTTATTATTCCTTATCTCCACCCAAACTGTTTCATTATCTTGATGCTTTGTCCCAATATAATTTCTCTGTATTACAGTGATTCCTTCCTTTATTAACATAGCCACCCCACCTCCCCTTCCTTCCTGCCTGTCCTTCCTGATTGTTAAATATCCTGGCATATTTAATTCCCAGTCGTTGTCACCCAGCAGCCATGTTTCTGTAATGGCCACAAGATCATACCCATACGTAGTTATTTGTGCCGTTAACTCGTCCATTTTGTTACGAATGCTACGTGCATTCAGATAAAGAACTTTCAAATCTGTTTTGTGACGCTTAGTTCCTGCTTTTTCCTTTTTTAACACTTTACCTATTACTCCATACCTTCTGTCCCTTCCTGTTACGCTTTCCTCTCTCTCCCTGCTCAGGTTCCCAACCCCCTGCCACTTTAGTTTAAACCCTCCCCAACAGCACTAGCAAACACTCCTCCTAGGACAGCGGTCCCGGCCCTGCCCAGGTGCAGACCATCCGGTTTGTACTGGTCCCACCTCCCCCAGAACCGTTTCCAGTGTCCCAGGAATTTGAATCCCTCCCCCTTGCACCATTCCTCTAGCCACGTATTCATTTGAAATATCCTCCTATTTCTACTCTGACTAGCACGTGGCACTGGCAGCAATCCCGAGATTACTACCTTTGAGGTCCTATTTTTTAATTTACCTCCTAACTCCCTATATTCTGCTTTTAGGACCTCATCCCTTTTTTTACCTATATCGTTGGTGCCTATGTGCACCACGACAGCTGGCTGTTCGCCCTCCCCCTCCAAAATGTTCTGTAACCGCTCCGAGACGTCCTTGATCCTTGCACCAGGGAGGCAACACACCATCCTGGAGTCTCGGTTGCGGCCGCAGAAACGCCTGTCTATTCCCCTTACAATTGAGTCCCCTATCACTATAGCTCTTTCACTCTTTTTCCTCCCAGCCTGTGCAGCAGAGCTACCCGTGGTGCCAGGAAGTTGGCTGCTGCTGCCTTCCCCTGATAAGTCATCCCCCACAACAGCATCCAAAGTGGCATATCTGTTTGAGAGGGGGATGGCCACAGGGGACCCCTGCACTACCTGCCTGCACCTCTTACTCTCCCTGGTGGTCACCCATTCACTTCCTGCCTGTATACCCTTTACCTGCGGTGTGACCAACTCGCTAAACGTGCTATCCACGAGTTTCTCTGCATCGCGGATGCTCCACAGTGAGTCCACCCGCAGCTCCAGCTCCGAGATACGATCGGTCAGTAGCTGCAGGTGGACACACTTCCTGCACACATGGTCGGCAGGGACACTGGTAGTGTCCATGACTTCCCACATCTTGCAGGAGGAGCATATCACGGGTGTGAGGTCTGCTGCCATGACTTGCCTTAGCTGAGTTACCCCTTTTAAATTACGTTGAAATTAGAAAATGTTAACTATACTAGGGACCTAGGTTCACTAAAAAAAAACACTATCTGCTATAAAACCTGCAGATCTTCCCTTTCTTATTACTTACAGTAAAATGGTAGAAATACTCACCTGAACCTACTCACCAATCAGCTGCCTCCCCTGTGCCGCGTCACTTTCTGACTGGTGACGTCACCCCGAACTGCCGCTGGTCTCAGAGTCTCGCTCTCAGAGTAAGCTCTGGTCTCGCTCTCTCCCGCCGCTCACCGACTGAACTCTCGCTCTCTCCGCGCTGTTTTTATCCCCGCTCTGGTCTCGATCTTTGTCGCCGCTCACCGACTGAACTCTCGCTCTCTCCGCGCTGTTTTTATCCCCGCTCTGGTCTCGATCTTTGTCGCCGCTCACCGACTGAACTCTCGCTCTCTCCGCGCTGTTTTTATCCCCGCTCTGGTCTCGATCTTTGCCGCCGCTCACCGACTGAACTCTCGCTCTCTCCACGCTGTTTTTTATCCCCGCTCTGGTCTCGATCTTTGCCGCCGCTCACCGACTGAACTCTCGCTCTCTCCGCGCTGTTTTTATCCCCGCTCTGGTCTCGCTCTCTCCCGCCGCTCACCGACTGAACTCTCGCTCTCTCCGCGCTGTTTTTATCCCCGCTCTGGTCTCGCTCTCTCCCGCCGCTCACCGACTGAACTCTTGCTCTCTCCGCGCTGTTTTTATCCCCGCTCTGGTCTCGCTCTCTCCCGCCGCTCACCGACTGAACTCTCGCTCTCTCCGCGCTGTTTTTATCCCCGCTCTGGTCTCGCTCTCTCCCGCCGCTCACCGACTGGACTCTCTCTCTCTCCGCGCTGTTTTTATCCCCGCTCTGGTCTCGATCTTTGCCGCCGCTCATCGCTAAAGGACATTAGTTAGAGAAGCTCGAGCTCGACAGAGACAGTTACAGTGGGGCTGCATCACAGAATACAAAATATTAAATGCTGCAAATGGACAAAGCAGCCGGCTTGATCGGCAGCACATCCACCGGCTTAAACATTCACTCCCTTCACCACCGGCGTGGCTGCAGTAGGTACCATCTACAAAATGCACTGCAGTTACTCACCAACGCTTCTTCGACAGAACCTCCCAAACCCGCGACCTCTATCACCTAGAAGGACAAGAGCAGTAGGTACATGGGAACAACACCACCTGCACGTTCCCCTCCAAGTCACACACCATCCTGACTTGGAAATATATCGCCGTTCCTTCATCATCGCTGGGTCAAAATCCTGGAACTCCCTTCCTAACAGCACTGTGGGAGAACCATCACCACACGGACTGCAGCGGTTCAAGAAGGCGGCTCACCACCACCTTCTCAAGGGCAATTAGGGATGGACAATAAATGCTGGTCTTGCCAGAGATGCCCACATCCCGAGAATGAATAAAAACAAAGGTGCACCTGGAATATTGCTTCAACATAAGACCCAGGGCAAAGTAGTAAAGACAAACATTAGGGATGTCCCAAACATAGCTGGAGGTTAAGCTGGGATAGTTGGAGCAGTAGAGGAACTAACTTTAATGGGCTGAGTGGCCTTTTCTCTTCCTGTCTTTTTATGTTCTTAAGTGTCTATAATGTCTGTTGTACCCTGTTGTTCTGAGTTTGAGCGTAATTTATTTTTATTTGGTTTTTTGACGGATATTCTGATTTTTCTTAAGTATTTATATGGTATTTTAATGGTTTTTCAGTGTTCTTTAAGTGTAGGGCAACTTAAAGAAAGAACCAGCCACCGGATATACGTTTAATTTGAGTTAATATTAACCTGCTTCACCCTGTGATTATTTTTCAGATTGCTATATTAAAAACCTACAGTTCATGATATTATTTCAACGATCTATCAGTTGCTTCCTGGTTTTAATTTTACAATACACCACCGATATTCTCACAGTCCATGATATAACAGTTGATCTCGGTGTGGTTTTGAACAAATAGTATCGTACAAAGTGATTAAACGGGACAGCTTAAATATTTCAATGGCAGCGTCGAGGAAACCAGTCACCAAAAAGCTGCGTCCAATTTGCGAACAACGGTCCCGTTATTAACACCAGTTAACTACATTTTATCTCTTGGCACCTGAATTATTTGACCATCCCTGGCCCAGAGGTTAAGGTCACAGCAAGTCAGAGGAAGCTGTCGCTGGCCTCAGTCAGCCTTGCACTGGGCATGGCGATGTCCCAACACTATTTCTGACGCTCCTTCAGAAAACCCTCACCAGTGGGAGTTCCTCTGCTGCCGAGAGAAGCATTGAGCGTTACTTCAAGTCATGCCTCCCTGCCCTCTAATGCACATTCTGTCACTCCGTTCACGCAGTTCTATTCACTAATAAGGGGGTAGAAAAAAATACATTATCCCCGAATATCAAGAATTCATTTATATATATTTCTGCTTGTCATTCTTTCCAAAGTACCAACAAATTCAGGTCATCTGCTGCATAAAACATTTAGCAAGAAATGTTGTAACACATTGCTGACTGTAATGTAGTTTTATATTACAGTCAGAAAACCTCTTTGTATCCTAGACCCCCAAATTATATTTTGGTTGACCTCAATAGAGAACTTTTTCTGACCACCTACAGGAACAAAAACTACATACAGGTTTTTTTTGTTAAAAGAAAATATGATTTCATTAACCTGAAATGCAAAAATGTGAAGGGGTACAGATTTGACTTTTGATAGGAATAGTTTGGTATGTCTGGGGGGTTAATTTTGACTTTGTGCAATAGTGTAAACCGGGTGATCGTGAATGGACAACCCGTTTTACATCCTCCGATTTTTATTTCCGTTGACTTCAAATGGAAAGAAAAATCGGGAGCAATGTAAAACAAGCTGCTGACCTGATTTACACTGTCGCACAAAGTCAAAATTACCCTCCTGGTGGGCCTTCCCTGCCCATCACACGTCAAGTGTCACAAGGGGTAGATTTTCAACGAGTTGCGATTGATCACCTGTTCTAGAAACCAGCCTATTTTCATTTGCATTGGTGTGGGATCTGGGCAGAAGATCTGTGCGTTGCTAACGGCCTCTTTTCGGAATACTTTGTGCAGTGGGCAAACGATATTCCACTCCCTGGTACATTTTGATTTCACTTTGTGTTTAATGTATCCATAAACTTTGTAACCGACGTAACAATGGTGTGGGTTGGGGTTTATGATGGTCTTTTTTCCTTTCCTTATTTGAAGCCAATCATCACAATGCTTCGTTAGTGGGTCGTGGATTTGACACTCTCTTACCAAATTTGCAAACCACAGCCTCCAATTTCCGATAATTAAAGAGGTATAATGAGAAGTTTGTTTACTTTTATAGTCTCCAGTCAATAATGTGGATGTAGCTGTCACCGCACTCTGCTGTCTGATCAAAGCCTTTCGATTTAGCCACACCCACTTGGTTGATTGGCGGCTGTAAAGATAAATAAGAACTTCATATGGACTCTCAATAAATAAACAAAATATGACCCTTACTTTTATTAAATTATTATTTATATATATATATATATATAAGTTTCCACTTTGGGCACAATCGGGAAAATGTGCTTGAAATTGAGCTGGTTAGGTTACAATTCAAGTTTCCGATAAAATTCATTTTCATAATCACAAATGTAAAATCTTCCATGAACCAGCGCAATCGGGCAGCGTATTAGAACGTAATCGTTGCTTTTGTTTTCTTAAAAAGTATTCCTTGATGTATTTAACAATGGTAACCTGGTGCAGTTTTATTAATACAACTGAAAATGGGTTTGTCACAAAAAATAAGCATTTTTAAGAGAAGTGTCCAGTCCTCCACCTGTGAGTAATCTGATTTTAAATCACTGAAAATGACTTTAAAAAAAACTACTGAACCGTTTCCTAGTGTCATGGTGGACACTAGTCAGTTTCTTAGTAAATTAAATATTTTTTGGTATGAAAAAACTTTTAAAACGTGCCTGTGTGCCTAAGAAAATGATTGTAATTTGGAGAACCTTACCGAACTAGCGCTATGGGCGAAATCTCGCAATGTCGCGCTGGGGGTGTGACCTGTTTTATGGGTGGGGCCTGATCCGGGCAAATTGAATCATAAACCAGCGTAAAAGATCGCGGAAAACATGAACGTAAGTGTTTTTGGGTGTAACTCAGTTACATTTAAAATTCCCCTGATCTTTTACGCTGGTTTGGCTGATTCTGCCTGCAGTACGCTGATATTACTGGCGTAAACAAGCGGAAACTCGTCCCCATATTCAAATGAAATGAAAAAGATTTGAACTGCATTAAGGGGCAGCTGCAATAAGATTCTAATATATAAATCACTCAGCTCCTGCTTTGTGTAGCACTGAGTTCCAATATAACTGTGGGGATGTACCTCAAATATTTGATGTATTGCAATTGTCAATGTGCCTCTGATCTTCAATGTCATTGGAAGCTTTATGGCAGTTGATACAGTGCGATATATCAACATGATCTGGAACACTTCTCAGTTGGCCTGGTTTGCAACAATTCATTAACTTAGAACCTGGCCTTTTGTGAAACACAGAAAACCCTGAAGAGTTTCAAGATGCAGCAGATCAGCTCAGCTTTAAGAAGATGCTGCCTCGAGACGAGCGGAGATTCAAAGCCGCAGATCTTGATGGAGACATGGTGGCCACCAGGGAAGAGTTCACTGCTTTTCTTCACCCAGAGGAGTTTGAGCACATGAAGGAAATCGTTGTTTTCGTAAGTACTGAAGTCTCTTCACTGCTTCTGAATCTGAATAGAGTCATAGAATCTTACAGCACAGAAGGAGGCCATTTGGCCCATCATGCCTGTGCCGGCACTTTGAAAGAGCAAGGTAAAGTCGGCAAAGTCTCTCTTTCAATAAATATATAGATCACCTGCAAATACTTTTTCTCTCTCCCTCCCTGAGAACTTTGAACTGTAGTTTGCAGCGCATAAAATCAAACACATTTTTTAAAAGAGCATTAAAACATTAAAATTGTGCTAAGATTAAATTGCCATAATTCAGTTATTGGCTCCACCCATTTGGGAGATGCTAACAATGGGTTCAGACTACACCATGACCACTTATTGAGAATATGTTCCCTTCCTATCCTCCCCCTCCCCCCACCACCTCCCCCATTGCTTCTGCCATAGGGGCTGCTAATAGTGGGCCTATTTTATTGGACCAATAGGGGTGGCTCTGAGTTGCCCCAGTGTCACCTGACATGAGTCAGCACCACAAGTGCCCCTTTAAGGGCATCTAGAATGACGGAATGATATAGCACAGAAGGAGGCCATTCGGCCCATCCTGCCTGTGCTGGCTCTTTGAAAGAGCTATCCAATTAGTCCCACTCCCCCTGCCCTTTCCCCATAGCCCTGCAAATTTTTCACCTTCAGGTATTTATTCAATTCCCTTTTGAAAGTTATTATTGAGTCTGCTTCCACCGCCCTTTCAGGCAGCGCATTCCAGATCAGAACAACTCGCTGTGTAAAAAAAAATTCTCATCTTCCCTCCCCCTGCGCCCCCCCCCGCCCCCGGTTCTTTTGCCAATTACCTTAAATTACCTCTAATATAATAAACAAACACGTGGTCCAATCAAACTAAAAGATGCTTAAAATAAAGCAACAAAAATTCCCAAGCAAACCAACAGGAATCTTAAGAACTAAATCATGATGATATTGAGCCTGCTTGTAAATCAGAAACCTTGCATTGGTGAGCGGTAGCTTTTGCTCACATCCCATTCTCTCCACACAAACCTTCTTTGACTTAACAAGCTATTCCTGTGCTATTAACCTTTAGTAATTGTCTGTACATGCCACATCTCATCAGAAGCTGACTACCAGATGGAACCTTTAGCTTATTTACTTGATCAACTTTTGCGTTTTGCCATTCTCTGTTCAGAATTCATTTGATAAATATCTGTAAAGCACTGAAAAACCATTCCTTTTCCCCTTTATCCCTCCAAAACTACCCGGTTTGTTCAGCAGAAAGTTTAAAAACAAATGTAGTGGTTGATGGATCTTTATGCATCTATTACACTTTATTTAATATTTAAAACCAGTGGGTTGATTAATCCATGCTGGCTGATAGGAGCATTAATATCTTATCGCTAAGGACATTCTTTTCAAATAACAATGAGGCAACACTGGCACCTCCTTATGTTGCAATTCCATGAATGGTAAACAAAAGAACATTTTCTTTATTATGACCAATCGCCTTAGGTCCAAAGTATAGAGGAGGTTTATGCAGTCCCAGTGAAACGGAGAGGAGAGGGGGAGGGTGATTTATGCAGCGGATAAAACTTGTGGTTTGGTGCATGTTGGGGTGAATAGTTCAAATTGTCACACGTACAATGAGTTAAGCCTCATATCACAGTTAAACCCTAGTTCTAAAGTCACCTATAGATTTATACCTCAAATACTGCTAAATTGGCAGGTTGCAAATCATTGAATTTTCTAACGCAGGGCTCATTTTAAGCTCATATGGGTGCGAGCAGGTTGCATTGTCACACAGGCTATAGGAGGAGTACTGTGCATTTTGCTCAAGTATCATGTATTTGCTGTCGATGGAAGTGAAATCAGGTAGGCAGACAAGTGGCAAAGCAAGGGCTGGAGTTTGGTCAGGAATCGGTAGGCAGCAATGAACAAGAGGGATGGAAGGGAGGGTACACAGTGCAAGAGGTTGAGTAGTAGAGAACTGAGCAGAGACACTGTTCTTAGGGAGAACAGTGTCTGGTTATGAGAGCAGAGAAAGAAAGAAAGACTTGCATTTATATAGCGCCTTTCACAACTTTACAGCCAATGAAGTACTTTTGAAGAGTAGTCACTGTTGTAATGTAGGAAATGCAGCAGCCAATTTGTGCACAGCAAGGTCCCACAAACAGCAATGAGATAATGACTAGATTATCTGCTTTCTAGGTGTTGGTTGAGGGATAAATGTTGGCCAGGACAATGGGGAGAAGTCCCCAGAGGGTAAAGGATTTGGGGACAGAGTATTGAATGAAGCTGGCGGGCCAAGAGAGAGAGAGGGGGGAAGACATTAGAGAGACTGAGACTGAAGAAATGATTTAAAATGAAAATGTGTTTTGTGTTGCAGTGTGAATAGTAAGATGATAGTGTTCATTTCCTGGGAGGAGAGACTATTTTCTTTGAATTGGGAATGGAATTAAGACCTAGTATAGAGGACTGAATGTGTGAAATTCAATACAATTAATCCAGGTATGGAATCCTCGATGTATTAAGTGACTCTCCCTAACCCCATTCTATAGAGTCCCTTGCAAGGCACAACATTTGTCTATAATTCTGATCCAAGTATTAACTGCCCTGTTATTCATGTTTCCCTTGCTTGAGACAGCAGCAGTCACTTCTTTCAGACTAACCATTTAGATTTTGTTGGCTTTTAATGTAGATTTGGCTGCAGCGTGACTGAGCTGGAATACAAATCTGATCAGTAGACATTTTAAATTTGTTTAATACCTTGATCCAAGCCTAACACTTGGCAAACTCGCTAATACATTCACCACAGTGTAACTGTTTGAAAGTACAGGAGAGAGCTCACTGCTTTTTAAATGAGTATAGCCTAGACAATGTTAGCAGAAGTCTTTGAATGACATACAGTACAGTTTTGGTCTCCTTATCCTGAAGGATATACTTGCCTTAGAGGCGGTGCAACGAAGGTTCACTAGATTAATTCCTGGAATGAGAGGGTTGTCCTATGAGGAGAGGTTGAGTAGAATGGGCCTATACTCTCTGGAGTTTAGAAGAATGAGAGGTGATCTCATTGAAACATATAAGATTCTGAGGGGGCTTGACAGGGTAGAAGCTGAGAGGCTGTTTTCCCCTGGCTGGAGAGTCTAGAACTAGAGGGCGTAATCGCAGGATAAGGCGTCGGCCATTTAAGATTGAGATGAGGAGAAATTTCTTCACCCAGAGGGTTGTGAATCTTTGGAATTCTCTACCCCAGAGGACTATGGATGCTGAGTCGTTGAGTATATTCAAGGCTGAGATAGATACAAAATTGGATTGACGACAGAAGACAGAGGGTGGTTGTAGAGGGTTGTTTTTCAAACTGGAGGCCTCGGACCAGCGGTGTGCCTCAGGGATCGGTGCTGGGTCCGCTGTTATTTGTTATTTATATTAATGATTTGGATGAGAATTTAGGAGGCATGGTTAGTAAGTTTGCAGATGACACCAAGATTGGTGGCATTGTGGACAGTGAAGAAGGTTATCTAGGATTGCAACGGGATCTTGGTAAATTGAGCCAGTGGGCCGATGAATGGCAGATGGAGTTTAATTTAGATAAATGTGAGGTGATGCATATTGGTAGATCGAATGGGGCCAGGACCTACTCCGTTAATGGTAGGGCGTTGGGGAGAGTTATAGAACAAAGAGATCTAGGAGTACAGGTTCATAGCTCCTTGAAAGTGGAGTCACAGGTGGATAGGGTGGTGAAGAAGGCATTCGGCATGCTTGGTTTCATTGGTCAGAACATTGAATACAGGAGTTGGGATGTCTTATTGAAGTTGTACAAGACATTAGTTAGGCCACACTTGGAATACTGTGTACAGTTCTGGTCACCCTATTATAGAAAGGATATTATTAAACTAGAAAGAGCGCAGAAAAGATTTACTAGGATGCTACCGGGACTTGATGGTTTGACTTATAGGGAGAGGTTGGATAGACTGAGACTTTTTTCCCTGGAGAGTAGGAGGTTAAGGGGTGATCTTATAGAAGTCTATAAAATAATGAGGGGCATAGATAAGGTCGATAGTCAAAATCTTTTCCCAAAGGTAGGGGAGTCTATAACGAGGGGGCATAGATTTAAGGTGAGGGGAGAGATATAAAAGGGTCCAGAGGGGCAATTTTTTCACTCAAAGGGTGGTGAGTGTCTGGAACGAGCTGCCAGAGGCAGTAGTAGAGGCGGGTACAATTTTGTCTTTTAAAAAGCATTTGGACAGTTACATGGGTAAGATGGGTATAGAGGGATATGGGCCAAGTGCAGGCAATTGGGACTAGCTTAGTGGTATAAACTGGACGACATGGGCCGAAGGGCCTGTTTCCATGTTGTAAACTTCTATGATTCTATAAATTTTTGGACTCTAGGGCAATCAAGGGATATGGGGATCGGGCAGGAAAGTGGAGTTGAGGTTGAAGATAAGCCATGATCTTATTGAATGGTAGAGCAGGCTCGAGGGGCAGTATGGCCTACTCCTGCTCCTATTTTTTATGTTCTTATGACATTCCTCTGTCCAGTATTTTGAGGAGTCTTACAACACCAGGTTATAGTCCAACAGCTTTATTTAAAATCACAAGCTTTCGGAGGCTTCCTCCTTCGTCAGGCCGTAACCCAGTTATTTCAAGTCATTCTTAGGCTTTATACACTCTCTTGCCAATTTTAAACTTCAGTAGTTTACTCATTCTGGGCAGCATTTTAAAACAAATTGTTCTTGGGATGTGGGCATCACTGGCAAGGCAGTATTTATTACCCCTCCCTAGTTGTCCTGAGGGCATTCAGATGCAACCACATAATATAGGCCTGACCAAGTAGTGAACCAGATGGAATTTTTGAGCCTTCATTGTGGAGATAACCCACAAATTACCAGATTTTATTGAATTCAATTTCATAACCAGCTGTGGTGGGATTTGAACTTGTGACCTTTGGGTTGCTGGTCCAGCACCATAGCCACTTGGCTACCATACCCTGTGGCAGTCTTCGCCTGGGCAATTTTTCTTAATGCCCTGGTCGCAAGCCTGTTCAAGCAGCTTAGTAGAATTGTCCAGCCCTACCAACGGCTGCAGTTCATGGGGGAATGAAACCAAACCATAGGAGACAAACTGCAGCTGGACCGACCTCAAGTGTGGTGTGAATCTTCCCACTAAAACATCTGCATGCTCACTAGGTTCTGGCTAAGTTTTTCATTGAGGAAGGCAGAAAATTACATTTGGATCATTGTACCGAGACTGCAACATTTTTAGCAACGTAGAATGACAGAAATTACAGCACAGAAACAGGCCATTCGGCCCAACTGGTCTGTGCCAGTGTTTATGCTCCATACGAGCCTCCTCACACCCCTCTTCATCTAACCCCATCAGCATACCCTTCTATTCCTTTCTCCCTCATGTGCTTATCTAGCTTCCCCTTAAATGCATCTACGCTATTCACCTCAACTACTCCTTGTGATAGTGGGTTCCACATTCTAACCACTCTCTGGGTAAAGAAGTTCCTGCTGAATTCCTTATTGGACGTAATAGTGACAATCTTATGCTTTTGGCCCCTAGTTTTGAACTCCCCTACAAGTGGAAACATCTTCTCTACGTCTACCTTATTGAAGGTCTTCATAATTTTAAAGACCTCTATTAAGTCGCCCCACAGCGTTCTCTTTTCTAGAGAAAGGAGCCCCAGCCTGTTCAGTCTTTCCTGATAGTTATACCTTCTCATACCTTCGTACCCATTTACCTAGTTCAATTGCAGATAGTTATACTTCTCATCGTCGGCCAGGAGTGGTCTTAACCTATGTGAAAATCTCTTCATGTGAGAGCCACAGTCTGTGCCAGTAACATGCACTCTTGAACCACTGTGTGCAAAGTGTTCTGAATGAACAAGCTGAAGGCCTACATTCTAATTCTTGGAGAAGTGAGCTTGAAAAACTCAGTATGATCCAAGCATCCAACGCTTTCTAAGCAGTGTTAATTTTTAAATCTTGGAAAAATAAAAAGTTTCTTGAAGCGCCCTGTAGCCCCTTGAAGCGCCCTGTAGCCCCTTGAAGCGCCCTGTAGCCCCTTGAAGCGCCCTGTAGCCCCTTGAAGCGCCCTGTAGCCCCTTGAAGCGCCCTGTAGCCCCTTGAAGCGCCCTGTAGCCCCTTGAAGCGCCCTGTAGCCCCTTGAAGCGCCCTGTAGCCCCTTGAAGCGCCCTGTAGCCCCTTGAAGCGCCCTGTAGCCCCTTGAAGCGCCCTGTAGCCCCTTGAAGCGCCCTGTAGCCCCTTGAAGCGCCCTGTAGCCCCTTGAAGCGCCCTGTAGCCCCTTGAAGCGCCCTGTAGCCCCTTGAAGCGCCCTGTAGCCCCTTGAAGCGCCCTGTAGCCCCTTGAAGCGCCCTGTAGCCCCTTGAAGCGCCCTGTAGCCCCTTGAAGCGCCCTGTAGCCCCTTGAAGCGCCCTGTAGCCCCTTGAAGCGCCCTGTAGCCCCTTGAAGCGCCCTGTAGCCCCTTGAAGCGCCCTGTAGCCCCTTGAAGCGCCCTGTAGCCCCTTGAAGCGCCCTGTAGCCCCTTGAAGCGCCCTGTAGCCCCTTGAAGCGCCCTGTAGCCCCTTGAAGCGCCCTGTAGCCCCTTGAAGCGCCCTGTAGCCCCTTGAAGCGCCCTGTAGCCCCTTGAAGCGCCCTGTAGCCCCTTGAAGCGCCCTGTAGCCCCTTGAAGCGCCCTGTAGCCCCTTGAAGCGCCCTGTAGCCCCTTGAAGCGCCCTGTAGCCCCTTGAAGCGCCCTGTAGCCCCTTGAAGCGCCCTGTAGCCCCTTGAAGCGCCCTGTAGCCCCTTGAAGCGCCCTGTAGCCCCTTGAAGCGCCCTGTAGCCCCTTGAAGCGCCCTGTAGCCCCTTGAAGCGCCCTGTAGCCCCTTGAAGCGCCCTGTAGCCCCTTGAAGCGCCCTGTAGCCCCTTGAAGCGCCCTGTAGCCCCTTGAAGCGCCCTGTAGCCCCTTGAAGCGCCCTGTAGCCCCTTGAAGCGCCCTGTAGCCCCTTGAAGCGCCCTGTAGCCCCTTGAAGCGCCCTGTAGCCCCTTGAAGCGCCCTGTAGCCCCTTGAAGCGCCCTGTAGCCCCTTGAAGCGCCCTGTAGCCCCTTGAAGCGCCCTGTAGCCCCTTGAAGCGCCCTGTAGCCCCTTGAAGCGCCCTGTAGCCCCTTGAAGCGCCCTGTAGCCCCTTGAAGCGCCCAGTAGCCCCTTGAAGCGCCCTGTAGCCCCTTGAAACGCGCGGCAGCTACCTGTGAGGCAGCAATGCAGGGCTAGAGGTTGGATGCCAATGTCCTGTTGTGCCTTCCGTCTATTGTCGAAATCTTTGCATCCCAATGAGAAGAGCTGCACCTGAAGGGCGTCCCGAGGACGCGGTGAAACTCTGTGCTTTTTTTTCTGTGCGGTGTTATAACTATAGAAGTACAACCAAGATCTCCCTGGTGTCCTGGCCAACATTTATCCCTCAAGAACACATAAAAACAGATGGTCTGGTCATTATCACAGTGCTGTTTGTGGGACCTTGCTGTGCGCAAATTGGCTGCCGCGTTTCCTACACTGCAACAGTGATGACACTTCAAAAAAAGTACTTCATTGGCTTGTAAAACGCATTGGAACATCCTGAGGTCGTGAAAGGCGCTATATAAATTTCTTTGTATAGTCAGTAATTGTACTTAGAGGTTTTTTTTATTACTAGGAAACACTTGAAGACATTGATAAGAATGAAGATGGATTTGTTGATGAGGATGAATACATTGGTAAGGACTGATGCCTTTTAAATCACTTACTTTGAGCCATTTGTTTCTTTCTGATAGTTTCCGTACAATCATTTTGAAATCTACCATGATCATTTCCCATTCAAACTGTAACACTCAATGGCACCTTGTGCAGATGCCACTTCCTCCTGATGTAGCTGCAGTGCCCTCTGCAGTAATGAGGAGACGGCAAACTAAAAGCTTAAAGCTGTGCTTCTGCATGTTCTTCACTGCCTGGACTCGCATCTGACAGGGGAAGTTCAGCAGCTGAAAACGGGTAAAAAGAACCAGACGGGAGTTGAGGAGAAATGTTTTTACGCAGCGACTTATTATGATGGAATGCGCTGCCTGAAAGAGCGGTGGAAGTAGATTCAAAGTAACTTTCAAAAGGGAATTGGATAAATACTTGAAAGGGAAAATTTTACAGGGCTATGGGGAAAGAGCAGAGGAGTGGGACAGGCATGATGGCCTGAATGGCCTCCTTCTGTGCTGCATGCTTCTATATATTCCAGTACCATCATAAAACATGGCAAGAAGTACCTTAGGTTATTGCTATGCAAGCAAGATTTACACCACTTTATGACTGAAATCAAATTTTGTCTTTTATTAATTTTTAATGACTGTCTTTCTGAAATGCAAGTATTAACGCACAGGTTAGCACCTGAACACTAGATCAATTTGAGGGATTTTTAATGGACATCATTCTGTGTCTTATGAATTGTTTATTCAGTATTTTGAGTAGTTATAAGCCAGTATGTGATGTCACAAAAACATTGTGGATTAGTAAGTAAGTTATTAATAGCCACGTTTAATATAACTCACCGCCAGTGTGGTCAGTGCATTTAAAGAAAGATAGAACTGGCATTTATATGGAAAAATGAATCAATGTAAGCAAATCTCTAAGTTGGGGGTCAACCTTGGCTTGGTTTTAGCACTCTATAGACAGAGCTAAGCGATTCCACAACTAACGAATCAGATCAAAGCTCTGCAGTCCTGCCACATCCAGTCGTGAATGGTGGTGGACAATTAAACAACTAACGGGAGGAGGAGGCTCTGCAAACATCCCCATTCTCAATGATGGCGGAGTCCAGCACGTGAGTGCAAAAGACAAGGCTGAAGCGTTTGCAACCATCTTTAGCCAGAAGTGCCGAGTGGATGATCCATCTCAGCCTCCTCCCGATATCCCCACCATCATGGAAGCCAGTCTTCGGCCAATTCGATTCACTCCACGTGATATCAAGAAACGGCTGAGTGCACTGGATACAGCAAAGGCTATGGGCCCCGACAACATCCCAGCTGTAGTGCTGAAGACTTGTGCTCCAGAACTAGCTGCGCCTCTAGCCAAACTGTTCCAGTACAGCTACAACACTGGCATCTACCCGACAATGTGGAAAATTGCCCAGGTATGTCCTGTCCACAAAAAGCAGGACAAATCCAATCCGGCCAATTACCGCCCCATCAGTCTACTCTCAATCATCAGCAAAGTGATGGAAGGTGTCGTCGACAGTGCTATCAAGCGGCACTTACTCACCAATAACCTGCTCACCGATGCTCAGTTTGGGTTCCGCCAGGACCACTCGGCTCCAGACCTCATTACAGCCTTGGTCCAAACATGGACAAAAGAGCTGAATTCCAGAGGTGAGGTGAGAGTGACTGCCCTTGACATCAAGGCAGCATTTGACCGAGTGTGGCACCAAGGAGCCCTAGTAAAATTGAAGTCAATGGGAATCAGGGGGAAAACTCTCCAGTGGCTGGAGTCATACCTAGCACAAAGGAAGATGGTAGTGGTTGTTGGAGGCCAATCATCTCAGCCCCAGGGCATTGCTGCAGGTGTTCCTCAGGGCAGTGTCCTAGGCCCAACCATCTTCAGCTGCTTCATCAATGACCTTCCCTCCATCATAAGGTCAGAAATGGGGATGTTCGCTGATGATTGCACAGTGAGTTCCATTCGCAACCCCTCCGATGCTGCATGCAGGCTCGGACTGCTTCATTAAGACCTGGACAACATCCACGCTTGGGCTCATAAGTGGCAAGTAACATTCGCGCCAGATAAGTGCCAGGCAATGACCATCTCCAACAAGAGAGAGTCTAACCACCTCCCCTTGACATTCAACGGCATTACCATCGCCGAATCCCCCACCATCAACATCCTGGGGGTCACCATTGACCAGAAACTTAACTGGACCAGCCATATAAATACTGTGGCTACGAGAGCAGGTCAGAGGCTGGGTATTCTGCGGCGAGTGACTCACCTCCTGACTCCCCAAAGCCTTTCCACCATCTACAAGGCACAAGTCAGGAGTGTGATGGAATACTCTCCACTTGCCTGGATGAGTGCAGCTCCAACAACACTCAAGAAGCTCGACACCATCCAAGATAAAGCAGCCCGCTTGATTGGCACCCCATCCACCACCCTAAACATTCACTCCCTTCACCACCGGCGCACTGTGGCTGCAGTGTGCACCATCCACAGGATGCACTGCAGTAACTCGCCAAGGCTTCTTCGACAGCACCTCCCAAACCCGCGACCTCTACCACCTAGAAGGACAAGAGCAGCAGGCGCATGGGAACAACACCACCTGCACGTTCCCCTCCAAGTCACACACCATTGTCGCTGGGTCAAAATCCTGGAACTCCCTTCCTAACAGCAATGTGGGAGAACCTTCACTACACGGACTGCAGCGGTTCAAGAAGGCGGCTCACCACCACCTTCTCGAGGGCAATTAGGGATGGGCAATAAATGCTGGCCTCGCCAGCGACGCCCACATCCCGTGAACGAATAAAAAAAAACTCTCGCCTCTGAGTCAGAAGGTTGTGCGTTCAAGTCCCACTCCAGAAGCTTGAGCACAAAATCCAAGCTGACACTCCAGTGCGGTACTGAGGGGGTGCTGCACTGTTGCCATCTTTCAGATGAGACGTTAAACTGAGGCCCCATCTGCCCTCTCAGGTGGACGTAAAAGATCCCCTGGCACTATTTTGAAGAGGAGCAGGGGAGTTCTCCCCGATGTCCTGACCAATATTTATCCCTCAACCAACATCATTAAAACAGATTATCTGGTCATTATCTCACTGCTGTTTGTAGGATCTTGCAGTGGGCCAATTGGCTGCCGTGTTTCCTACATTACAACAGTGACTACACTTGAAAAAAGTACTTCATTGGCTGTAAAGCGCTTTGGAATGTCGTAAAAGGCGCTATATAAATGCATGTCTTTCTTTCTTTCTTGGTCTTCACCAATACAATCCAAGTACCTTGAATATCGCTGACAAGCTAATACATTTTCTGTTCTCGTGAGGTTCCGTTTTTCTGTATTTTCACACAAACCATAAATAATTGAACTTTAGCTTACAAAGGGTGTCACTTTTATTGTAACTTCTGATATTAATGATTCTAGTCCAGGAACTAGGAATGCGCTGCCTGAAAGGGGGGTGGAAGCAGATTCAATCGTGGCTTTCAAAAAAGAATTGGATAAATACTTGAAGGGAGAAAAATTTCAGGGCTACAGGGAAAGAGCAGGGGAATGAGACTAACTGGATTGCTCTTACAAAGAGCCGGCACGGGCTCGATGGGCCAAATGGCCTCCTTCTGTGCTATAACTATTCCATGATCTAGGTGGAAAGCAGGACAGCTGACATATACTGAGATTATAGGGGGCAATTTTATCCTAACCCGCTGGGCGGGAATCCCATGGGATCAGGTGGAATACCGGTTTCACACCCCGCCCAATATGGACTTAAATGGAGAGTAAAATCGGGCGGGGTGTAAAACCAGCGATGCACCCGATCACGTCAGTTTCCCGATGGGCAGGTTAGGTTAAAATTGCCCTTCAAGGAGTGATTTATTCATCTTTTTTCTTCTCCAGTTTCAATTGGTGAAAGAGTCTGTAATGCCCTGGGGAAACCTATAACGCAGGCCGATTGCATAGTTACTGTTGGTACTTGAGAGCAAACATTACAGAGCACATGAAAATCATTCTGTTTAGCACAAAAGTGATAAGTGTTGTAGTACTGTCGGGCCAGCATTAAAGTCTTTACTTTAGAAAATGAAAAAAGGATTAAAATACTAAAAAATAAACTGCTATTTGGCACAGAGGCCCAGAGTACGCTTTTATTTATTATCAGAAGCGTGGGTAAGGTAGCATGATCTGTGGCCTTGGGGCTGCTGGAGCATAATAAAACTGCAGCTGCTGATAATTACAAAATAAAAATGGTTATTGGCGTTTGTGACGCCATGCTTAATTATTGGCGTCTTCCTGATTCTGCCCTCTTGGTCGCATCGTGGGCTTATATTGGTGCTATGACGCAAATGGGGGGATGATGCACATTTAAAAAAAAATTTGTTCATGGGATGTGGGCGTCGCTGGCGAGGCCGGCATTTATTGCCCATCCCTAATTGCCCTTGAGAAGGTGGTGGTGAGCCGCCTTCTTGAACCGCTGCAGTCCATGTGGTGACGGTTCTCCCACAGTGCTGTTAGGAAGGGAGTTCCAGGATTTTGACCCAGCGATGATGAAGGAACGGCGATATATTTCCAAGTCGGGATGGTGTGTGACTTGGAGGGGAACGTGCAGGTGGTGGTGCTCCCATGTACCTGCTGCTCTTGTCCTTCTAGGTGGTAGAGGTTGCGGGTTGGGGAGGTGCTGTCGAAGAAGCCTTGGCGAGTTGCTGCAGTGCATCCTGTGGATGGTACACATTGCAGCCACAATGCAGTTGTGGTGAAGGGAGTGAATGTTTAGGGTGGTGGATGGGGTGCCAATCAAGCGGGCTGTTTTATCTTGGATGTTGTCGAGCTTCTTGAGTGTTGTTGGAGCTGCACTCATCCAAGCAAGTGGAGAGTATTCCATCACACTCCTGACTTGTGCCTTATAGATGGTGGAAAGGTTTTGGGGAGTCAGGAGGTGAGTCACTCGCAGCAGAATACCCAGCCTCTGACCTGCTCTTGCAGCCACAGTATTTATATGGCTGGTTCAGTTAAGTTTCTGGTCAATGGTGACCCCCAGGATGTTGATGGTGGGGGATTCGGCGATGGTAATGCCGTTGAATGTCAAGGGGAGGTGGTTAGATTCCCTCTTGTTGGAGATGGTCATTGCCTGGCACTTATCTGGCGTGAATGTTACTTGCCACTTATGAGCCCAAGCCTGGATGGTGTCCAGGTCTTGCTGCATCCGGGCTCGGACTGCTTCATTATTTGAGGGGTTGTGAATGGAACTGAACACTGTGCAATCATCAGTGAACATCCCCATTTCTGACCTTATGATGGAGGGTAGGTCATTGATGAAGCAGCTGAAGATGGTTGGGCCTGGGACACTGCCCTGAGGAACTCCTGCAGCAATGTCCTGGGGCTGAGATGATTGGCCTCCAACAACCACTACCATCTTCCTTTGTGCTAGGTATGACTCCAGCCACTGGAGAGTTTTCCCCCTGGTTCCCATTGACTTCAGTTTTACTAGGGCTGCTTGGTGCCACACTCTGTAAACACCATCAGTAACACGCAACAAGATTTTGCATTTATATAGCACCTTTAACATGGTAAAACGTCCCGAGGCACTTCACAGGAGCGTTATCAAAGAAAGTTTGATACCGAGCTACAGAAGGAGATGTTTGATCAAAAGCAAAATACTGCAGATATTAGGACAGGTGACCAAAAGCTTGGTCAAAGAGGTTGGTTTCAAGGAGCGTCTTGAAGGAAGAGAGAGAGGCAGAGAGGTTTAGGGAGGAAATTCCTACAGCTTGGGGTCTAGGCAGCTGAAGGCACGTGGAGCTTTGAAAGTTGGGGATGTGCAAGAGGCCAGAATTGGAGGGGCGCAGAGACCTCGGAGGGTTGTTGGGCTGGAGGAGGTTACAGAGCTAGGGAGGGGCGAGGCCATGGAGGGATTTGAAAACGAGGATGAGAATCTTAAAATCGAGGTGTTGTCGGACCAGGAACCAATGTAGGTCAGCGAGCACAAAGGTGATGGGTGAACGGGACTTGGTGTGAGTTAGGGTACCGCACACGAGTGGTAAAATCACTCCCACCTGCACTGACTCAGAGCGTAGGGCCGTGAGGGGTCGGACTCATTTTCCTGTTCTTCTTTCAGCCGATATGTTTGCACAGGAAGAAGGTGCTACAGAGCCCGAATGGGTCAAGACCGAGCGGGAGCAGTTTTCCGATTTTCGCGACTTAAACAAGGACGGGAAGATGGACAATGCCGAAATCCGACACTGGATCCTCCCCGAGGATTACGACCACGCGCAGGCTGAAGCCAGACATCTCGTCTATGAGTCTGACAAAAATAAGGTGAGTAAAGATACGTTCCTGTAAGACTGGAGAGGTCATATGCACGTAAGCAGAGGATAATGGGCACCTGCGTGAGACAACGAGGCATTAACCTAACTGAGTTATAAGAGTTAAGTTGCTGCAGCATCTAATACCTCAAGATTGCATTAGTCCCTCAAAATCAGTCGGAGTAAGGGGTATTTCTCAGTGAGAGTGATGCAGCATGTTGGAGCACAAGGACATAGGCTTGTGCCTATTTCCATCACAGAAAGAGTTCCTTATCTCAGCTGCGTTGTCTTAAAGTGGTGCCAATTGGAAGCTAAGAGCTCCCTAAAGGAGATGACATAGGAAGAGTCAATCCAGCCTTGCAATTTTCCATCCCCAGGAAGGTAAAAGAAAAGAAGAACTTGCACTTATAGAACACCTTTCATGACCTCAGGGTGTCCCGAAGCACTTCACAGCCATTGAAGTGTAGTCACTGTTGTAATGGAGGGAAATGCTGCAGCCAATTTGCACACCGCAAGGTCCCACAAACAGCAGTGAGGTAAACGATCAGTTAATCTGTTTTTTAGGTGTTGGCTGAGAGATAAATTTTGGCCAGAACGCCGAGGAGAACTCCCCTGCTCCTCTTCGAAAAGTGCCATGGGATATTTCATGGCAGATGAGGCTTCGGTTCAACGTCTCATCCGTAAGACGGCACCATCGACAGTGCAGCACTCCCTCTGTACTGCACTGGAGTGTCGGCCTAGATTATTGTGCTCAAGGCTTGAACCTTCTAACTCAGAGGCAAGAATGCTACCAACTGAGCCAAGGCAGACACCCTAAATTTCTGACAACCAGCTACAACCCAAAAGTAAACTTGCCAGGATTCAGTAAGGCTGTTGGCTGGGAAGACCCAGTAACTATAGGCCTCCCAGCCCCTCGAGTAGATGCCGGCAGATCCCCCGTCAATCAGGTCTGGAGACCGCACTGCTGTAAGTGACTGAGATTGATTTTACGCCCATAATTTGTATTATTTAACTATCCTCCACTCGCTGCATTTTGCTGGAGAAATCACCCTGCTTTTACTGGGAGATGTTGCTGCAATTTCAGTTATGAGTTCTGTATGCTATAGTTCATAGAGACTCTTTTTTTAAAAAATAGACTCTGTAGACTGTTTGCTGTAGTGCGCTGTATAAACAGACTGTGTTTGCTGTAAAATAGACTGTTTGCCGTAAGTCCCGCCCCGCCCCATCTCCAACTCATTGGCTGACATGGTGGTGTCAATAGACACTCCGTAGATGATCATCATTAACAATGATTACCTCACGGTCACTCACTTCCTTCAGAGAGCCCATCATCATGTAGCAGCGACAGGACTAACCTCTGCCATGACAACCACCATCACCAAAAAAAACCCAAGTAAAAGAAAATAAAACCACCCTCACCAACTCCGTTTTCATTATACACCAACTGATAAATATTAATGATCAACAGGAAGTAATCAAATCAAAAGGATTCAGATGAACCCTTCAATGTGATCAGTGCCTGGTAATCACTCCCGGGTATCCATTATAATGAGCTATAATTCATTGCATATAATGCACGCCGTGTTGTATTGGAAACCCAGGTGCTCGTTATTATATAGAATCACACTGCACAGAAAGAGGCCATTCGGCCCGTCGCGCCTGTGCCAGCTCTCTGAAAGAGCTACCAATTAGTTCCACACTCCTGCTCTTTCCCCATAGCCCTGAAAATTTTTCCTTTTTAAGTATATATCCAATTCCCTTTTGAAAGTTACTATAGAATCTGCTTCCACCTCCTTTCAGGCAGTGCATTCCAGATCATAACAACTCACTGAGCAACAAAAATATCTCCTCATCTCCTCCCTGGCTTTTTGCCAATTATCGTAAATCTATGTCCTCTGGTTACCGACCCTCCTGCCACTAGAAACAGTTTCTCCCTAACTACCCTATCAAAACTCCTCAATTTTGAACACCTCTATTCTTCCCCTAACCTTCTCCGCTCTAAAGGAGAACAATCCCAGCTTGTCGAGTCTCTTCACATAACTGAAGTCCCTCATCCCTGCATTATATGCAGTTTAAAAAAAAAAGTGCTCACTGCTTGTGTAAAAATAATCGTGCACTGTTAACTTGATAGGCTAGAGTTTGGTCCATTTTTGTCCCAAAACACTTGTGTCCTATATTCCATTTTTTAAAAAATAGGATAAAAGGTTAACAAAACAAGAAATCCTAGACAACTGGAATATGTTCGTTGGCAGCCAGGCCACCAACTATGGCGAAGATCTGACTCGAAACCACAGTGAGTTGTGATACCAACCGAGGAGCTACAGATGGTAACGCAATGATTCTCTTTCCACTTAACACACTCTTATCAAATTTCTGTTGAAGATAATGGAACGGACTTGGCTGACTAACGGACTGCAAGTTCTTGCCATATGTAAAGTGACTGAAGCTGTTGGATCAGTCTCGCCCTCCTAATATAGTCCATTCTTTACCTCATTAACTCATGGGGTCACCTTTGTCCAGATGTTTGCACCAATGACAAGGCAGTGCTGATCCATGTGTGTGTTGTACAAAGACTTCATTGCCATACAGTTGTACAGTTTAAAATGTTGGGAGTCATTGGGCACATTCAGTTTTTTTTTTCCCACGTTGGATATAAGATGCGGGATCATTTCCACCCCGTTATATAATCTGTTGCTGTAAATAGTAAAGCACAAGCAAGATCTCCCACTAGTTCAGCCAAGAGCTACCTGGCTGGCTTCCAAACTGTACTCCATGTGGACCCATTTTGCGAGCATAGGTTACAAAAGGTAATGTGTTCATTTGATTATAAAGTTTCTAGTCTTCATTTGACAGCACTTTCTCAAACCCGCGACCTCTACCAGTTAGAAGGACAAGGGCAGCAGGCACATGGGAACAACACCACCTGCACCTTCCCCTCCAAGTCACACATCATCCCGACTTTAAAATATATCTCCGTTCCTTCATCGTTGCTGGGTCAAAATCCTGGAACTCCCTACCAAACAGCACTGTGGGAGAACCTTCACCAGACGGATTGCAGAAGTTCAAGAAGAAGGCTCACCACCACCTTCTCAAGGGCAATTAGAGTTGGGCAATAAATGCCGGCCTCGCCAGCGACGTCCATACCCTGAGAATGAATTTTTAAAAAAACATTTCTTTCAATCAACAGTCTTTTCAAGTGAAACTACTTTTCACTGCACTTTTACCTTTTGGCTCTGTGCAGTGTGTGGAATAATTGGATCACCTCACTCATTGACCTTATTTACATGAAGTCCTTGTGTGCAGGTGCATTTACTGGTGATCTACACTTTGTCGATTTGGTTTGCTGTGAATGATGCAATGGTTCATTTGCTGTTGGGTGGCCTGAAGCAAGTGACTGGTGGACAAGCTTTGAGAAGGAGTCACGTTTCCACTCCGAAAAATCGGTGAAGAGTAAATGACTGCCTGTGTTATACGTAGCACCAGCAAGTCAGATAAATTAGCTGTCGAAATGATGGGTCAGATGTTTTTAGAGCAATCATTAGTCATTAGGGTTTTCTGCACAATTCAGAATTAGTCATTCCCTTTAGACTGGTCGACAAATGTTGATAGGCTGTTGATGCCACAACAGCAACAACAACTTGCATTTATATAGCGCCTTTAATGTAGTAAAATGTCCCGAGGAGGTTCACTGACAAAATTTGATGCCGAGTCACTTAGAGATATTAGGATATGAGGCCAAAAGCTTGGTCAAAAAGGTGGGTTTTAAGGAGCATCTTAAAGGAGGAGAGACAGAGAGGTTTGGGGAGGGAATTCCAGAGCTTAGGGTCTAGATGGCTGAAGGCATGGCCGCCAATGGTGGGGGTGAAGGAAATCGGGGATGCACAAAAGGCCAGAATTGGAGGAGTGCAAAGTTCTCAGAGGATTGTAGAGCTGCAGGAGGTTACAGAGATAGGGAGGGGCGAGGCCACGGAGGGATTTGAAAACAAGGATGAGAATTTTTAATTTGAGACGTTAACCTCCGACATATGCTTACCGACCATTCAAATGTGGACATTCTGGATTTTAAAACTGTTGGGAAATCTCTGTTAAATGTGGTATGATGTGTTGTATAAAGAGGACACCTCCAGGTACACGAGGTGTGACGTGAGCGGAGCGGATATCTCCAGGTACATGAGGTGTGACGTGTGCAGAGAGGATACCTCGAGGTACGTAAGGTTTGACGTGAGCAGGGAGGATACCTCCGGGTACATGAGGTGTGACGTGTGCAGAGAGGACACCTCTGGGTACATGAAGTGTGACGTGTGCAGAGAGGATACCTCCGGGTACATGAGGTGTGACGTGTGCAGAGAGGACACCTCTGGGTACATGAGGTGTGACGTGTGCAGAGAGGATACCTCCAGGTACATGAAGTGTGACGTGTGCAGAGAGGATACCTCCAGGTACATGAGGTGTGACGTGTGCAGAGAGGATACCTCCAGGTACATGAGGTGTGACGTGTGCAGAGAGGACACCTCCAGGTACATGAAGTGTGACGTGTGCAGAGAGGATACCTCCAGGTACATGAGGTGTGACGTGTGCAGAGAGGACACCTCTGGGTACATGAGGTGTGACGTGTGCAGAGAGGACACCTCCAGGTACATGAAGTGTGACGTGTGCAGAGAGGATACCTCCAGGTACATGAGGTGTGACGTGTGCAGAGAGGACACCTCTGGGTACATGAGGTGTGACGTGTGCAGAGAGGACACCTCCAGGTACATGAGGTGTGACGTGTGCAGAGAGGATACCTCCAGGTACATGAAGTGTGACGTGTGCAGAGAGGACACCTCTGGGTACATGAGGTGTGACGTGTGCAGAGAGGACACCTCCAGGTACATGAGGTGTGACGTGAGCAGAGAGGATACCTCCAGGTACATGAGGTGTGACGTGAGCAGAGAGGACACCTCTGGGTACATGCGGTGTGACATATTTATATGATAAATGGAACCAACTGATTAACACACTTGCATCACTATTGTTGATCTGTTATGCCTGATTGGGTCCACCATTTGTACAAATAATAACAACACTTCATGGCTACCAGTTTGGTAATAGTCCAAATGCTGAGATATGCCCACACTTTCATTTCATAATTTTTTTGTGTGTGTGCAAATATATTCTTTAATTAATTTAATTTTGTGTGGGGACTCCCTTTCGCAGAGGCAAAGACGTAGCCAGCACAATTCAATGCTGCGGTTTGACATGTGCCGTTGCCATGGTGTATTGCTAAGATGCCTTGTGGCCCCGAGCAATGTGTGATCATGCGTGGGGACCACTTTATTGCAAAATAAATAATTCAAGCAATGCTGTCACTTTTATATTTTAACAAAAGTACACACAGCTCAGTTCTAGCTCTTCTTCCACTCTCCTAATCAAAGGTGGATGTTGCTGGTGGAGGACTACTTAGTCAAAGAGGTAGAATTTAAGGAGCGTCTTAAAGGAGAGAGAGGTGCAGCAGCAGAGGGGTTTAGGGAGGGAATTCCAGAGCTTAGGCAGCTGAAAGCACGGTTGCCAATGGTGCAGCAATGAAAATCGGGGGGATGTGCAAGAGGCCAAAATTGGAGGAACGCAAAGATCTCGGAGGGTTGTAGGGCTGGAGGAGGTTACAGAGATAGGGAGGGGCGAGGCCAGGGAGCTATTTGAAAACAAGGTGTGTGTTCTTTTAAAACCCCCTTAAACACATATCACTAGAAAAACAAAGGGGGGGGAGTTAGAATTCCCCAATCCCACACACACAAATCATTAGGACATGGGATGCTTTACAAGTAGCTATTGAGGCAGAGACTTTAACATCAATTAAAAGGGAATTGGATAAATATTTGAAAAGCTACGCTATAAATGGAAAAGGGAAAAGGGCAGGGAAATGGGATTAGGATGGACAGCTCCAGTTGAAGAGCTAGCACCAGTACAGATGCGATGGGCTAAATGGCCTCCTTCTACAATGTAATTTCTATGAGTTTATTCATCATCAATCGAACATTTACAAATCTTGATATTTTTAAGAATCCTGAATTTCTTACCTTAACATTTCAAAGATATTGTACAAATAACATTTATAGACTAGAATGAAACAAGAGGTTCTTCACAGTAAGAACAGTGTTTTCAAAGATTCTGTCAGCAGAGCTGTCACATGTTAGCCATTAAAATAAAACACTTTGACATAATGTTTGTGAAATTTCATAGTGTCAAAATAAAACAAAATCCCATTTTGACTACAATAATGGATTTAATATTTGAGTTTTTTTTGTAAATGTATTTATTAAGGATAATGATTGGTGCTTTAATGAGGTTATGTCGTCCCACTAATAGGTAGTCACCAGTTGCTTTTTATTCCATTTTACAAGTTACAGAGCCAGCTTGAAGTGTAGGTGCCTGAAACTCTTCATTTGAACATGACTGTAAAAATAATCTTTTCATTAATAAAAGGAAGTTGTCACCTAAGCTACTCTGTGGTGTTTCTTTAAACAGTAGGACATTATAAAATACAGGGCATTTCTGACTTTGAATCAAGGTAAGTGTCCCATTACATCAATGTGTGCTCTGTGCGATTGTACGTCTCTGAAAAATGGAAATCTAAATTACACTCCTAACAGTAAAGATCATGCATTTTTGACAGTGTTGTAGACAGTTGTTATAAATTGAGTGATATATCACAGAAAACAATGACATGGCACATCTTTAGTGACGTCTCTCATACAGAACAATAGGATCCACTGATTGGGGCAACAATATAAATATGGACAATCAGCTTATTAGTCATGTATGGATCAGCAAACCCCTAAGCCAGTAACCCAGGGCACAAGGTCCAACTGAAGTGGAGACCAGTGAAAGTGTGGTGCTGCACTGGGGTGGACTGGAAATTTTCCCAAATACAGCCCGGCCTGAGGGGACATCTTTCTGAGCAATAAGCTTTGCTACTGTTAATGCTGACTATCGATCTCTTAGAACTACGTCAGTTGGAGGGAATTCTGCCCATGTTGAGTGTAGTATTGACAACATACTTTTATATAGCACCTTTAACATAATAAAACATCCCAAGGTGCTTCACAGGAGGGTTATCAGACAAAATTTGACACCGAGCCACATAAGGAGGTATTAGGACAGGTGACCAAAAGCTTGGTCAAAGAGGTAGGTTATGAGGAGCGTCTTAAAGGAGGAGAGAGAGTTAGAGAGGCGGAGAGGTTTAGGGCAGGAATGCCAGAGCTTAGGGCCTAGACAGCTGAAGGCACGGCCACCAATGGCAGAGTGATTAAAATCAGGGATGCGCTAGAGTTCAGAATTGTAGGAGCGCAGAGATCTCATAGGGCTGGAGGAGGTTACGGAGATAGGGAGGGGTGAGGATCATGGAGAGATTTGAAAACAAGGATGAGAATTTTAAAATCGAGGCGTTGCTGGATTGGGAGCAAATGTAGGTCAGCGAGCACAGGGGGTGATGGGAGAACAGGAGTAAGAATCCCTTTGAGGCAAAAGTTCTGAGAGGGAAGGAATGTGAGAGATTATACTCTCGAAATGGAGAGAATCCCCTCCAATCAATCGGGCTAATATAAATTATTTTGGTGGAGAATCCAAAATTTGTCAGCTGTAATGGCGGCACTATTTAAACCTCTTGAGCGAGGAAGGAATTGGAAGACTGGCTATTTGACTGTGGTTACCGTGCTGCCACTTTAGCAAAAGGCGGTACGTTGCTGCTGTTGCTCCATGTATCTTTCATGGGGTTGAGATGCTCTCAATTGTAAAGTCATTTCCTGGCCACAAAACATTGACTTCAACATTCAGTGCTGACCTGCTGTTTGCCATCCAGTTCGGTTAAGTTTTAATTGCAACGGTACATTTTTACGATTCTTAGGTGAGACCAGACACCTGGCCAGTCGTAAGCAGGAAATCGGAAAATGGCCCTTGTTATTTCGATCCGTGCTCGCAGTGTGTGAAGACTTTGAAAAAATGGTGTTCATCAAAACCTTATTTACTCATTAGAAACTTACTAAAGTATTTTATTGGTCCAGCTAAGAAAAATACAAATGAACTATACGTTAAAACTTAGCAATGTTGTTTAGCTTTTGCAATGAACATAAAAGGCAGCAGATAAAATTGATTATTGCTTAATTTGAAAAAGCATCATTCAATTTACAAATTAAAAGGAAACCATTTCCAACTTTGTGTTAGTAAAGAGAAGACAAGTGTCTCGTAATCAAGGAAACGTTGAAGTCATTACAATTTCATTTTTGTTATGCAAGTTTTAGATTTCAACAGTAAGCTTCACAAGAGAACTTGATCTCTCAACATGAAGGGAGGAATTCCCTGTTTTTAAATGCATGGGGAAGTAGAGCGAATTCTGTGCAGTGTGCGCTTAACAGCAAGTCTTTGGTCAGCTGCATTGATTCAACCATAATCAACGCAAACTTCAGGAAGCGGAGGAGGGCTGGATGCCCGATTGGACACGCCCAGCAAGGAGCAGCGTAGGCAGGGAGAGCTAGTCAGGAAATTGTGGGCCGCAAGAGCTTGGGTTTCCATCCATTTAAATGAATGGTTGGAAAATCAAGCTGCAGGCTCACAACTTCGTGACCAGCATTCATTGCGAGTGCCACTCCTCACTGGGAACATTTGATCAAGGAATCAGCCCTAGTATCTCATCTTCCTCCTTGGCTCTCTGCAGGGATCTGATCTGACCTCCGAGTTTAACAACATTAGCCTCTAGCTGTCTCCTGGACTGTCCTGCCAGATTCCCTCACTTGTCTACAGAACAGTCACTACACTTCAAACTAATGAATTCTATGACATTTCTAAGAGATGTGATAAGGCGCTACATAAATACAAGTCTTTCTTTTATTCAGGTGCCACCACATTGCTTTCCCTGTTAGAGCTATTTTATTCACATATTGCCTTTTGTATGCCTTACTAAGATATTCTTTGTGTATCATCCAATTCTTTTCATCTTGTTCCAGCGAATGGCCTGTTTCTGTGCTGTAAGAGTCTATGTAATTCTGTCTGAGGGCTGAAACCAGATAAACAAAAAACTGATTTTTCAGAAAATATTCTACTTGGCTCAGGAGTTCTCCTTGATTCACAAGGTTGTGCGTTCAAGTCCCACACCACAGACTTGAGCACAAAATCTAGGCTGATACACAGTGCCAGTACTGAGGGAGTGCTGCACTGTCGGAGGTGCCGATGAGACGTTGAACTGAGGACGTAAAAGATCCCATGGTACTATTTCATAGAATCATAGAAAGGTTACAGCAGAAAGAGGCCATTCGGCTCATCGAGTCCGTGCCAGCTCTATGCAAGAGCAATCCAGCTAGTCCCACTCTCCCGCTCTTTCCCCGTAGCCCTGCAAATTTTATCCTTTCAAGTACTTATCCTGTTCCCTTTTGAAGGCCATGATTGAATCTGCCTCCAGCAGTGCATTCCAGATCCTAACCACTCGTTGTGTAAAAAAGTTTTTCCTCATATCACCTATGATTCTTTTGCCAATCACCTTAAATCTATGTCCTCTGGTTCTTGACCGTTCCGCCAATGGGAACAGTTTCTCTCTATCTATTCTGTCTAGACCCTTCATGATTTTAAATACCTCGATCAAATCTCCTCTCAACCTTCTCCGTTCCAAGGAGGACAACCCCAGCTTCTCCAGTCTATCCACGTAACTAAAGTCCCTCACCCCTGGAATCATTCTAGTAAATCTTTTCTGCACCCTCTCTAAGGCCTTTACATCTTTCCAGAACTGGACACATTACTCCAGTTTTAGTTGAACCAGTGTTTTGAAGAAGAGCGGGAGAGTTCTCCCTAGTGTCCTGGCCAATATTTATCCCTCAATCAACACCTAAAATCAGATTATCTGGTCATTATTACATTGCTGTTTGTGGGACCTTGCTGTGTGCAATTTGGCTGCCGCGTTTCCTACATCACAATAGTGACTACACGTCAAAAAAAAGCGCTTTGGGATGTCCAGGGATTGTGAAAGGCGCTATATAAATGCAAGTCTTTCTTTAATTTTGAGTGAAGGGAAATGGCGCATTTTAATTCTATATTCAGATTAGGCATGTTTTGGTCCAGTGAAATATTAAGCAGCGAAAAAAATAAAGTTAGCAGAATTAATTTCTGTGCACGCTGAGCTCCAATTCAAAAGGCCGCTCCTTTGCTAAGGCTTCATCATCCGTTTTACTCGTAAAGGTAAATTTTAGCGAGGCTTTGAGCCTTGGGCAAGGGTCTCACACCACCCAGCGCATGTCGGGAAATCTTTACGTCCGGGAAATTCAACGGGCAGAAAACTGCGCACGATTTTCCTACCTGCGTCAGCAGTCGCAAAAATTTACCTTTTAACCGTTAAGACGAAACTATCTCAATTTTTATTTTACACACATATTTAATTGCCAGCTCTTGGCTGCATCAGAATCTTTTCAAGATGCTTCCTGAAGTGTTGGGGCAGTTCCCTGGGCTTCTCGGTGGCCGTGTCCACAAAGACATGGGTGGACGTTCCAGTTGTGCAGGCCATGGTCTCGAATCCTGCCAGCAGGGGGCTGCCAGAGTAGCAGCCGTCAGAGAGGAGGTCGTAATCCAAGGGCAGCGGGCGTCTGCTCGGAAATGGCCGGAACAGAGCCACTCTGTAGCTCACGCTGGACCGGCCGATCCTCTCCACCCCCAAGGCTGCCAGCGGGTTTTGAGGGAACATCATGGGAGCGTGGAACGAGCACTTGCAGCTCACGATGAATCCCACCATCGACGAGGTCTGCCGGTTGGCATCTAACCCGCAGTACCTAGAGCACAAAGGAAAAGAGTATTGTTACACGCTTCACACTAATCTGTGTGGCGTCTTCCACATGCAAAAACATCAGTAGCCCCAAAGTCAGCTTGGCTCAGTCAGAAGGTTGTGCTCTTGCCCATCCCCGATTTCCATCGCTCCACCATTGGCGGCCGTGCCTTCAGCTGCCTAGGCCTTAAGCTCCAGGATTCCCTCCCTAAACCTCTCCACCTCTCTACCTCTCTCTCCTCCTTTAAGATGCTCCTTAAAACCTACTTCTTTGACCAAGCTTTTTGGTCACCTATCCTAATATCTCCTTATGTGGCTCGGTGTCAATTTTTGTCTGATAATCGCTCCAGTGAAGCGCCTTGGGATGTTTTGCTACATTAAAGGCGCTGTATAAATACAAGTTGTTGTTGTTGTTGTGGGTTCAAGCACCGCTCCAAGACTTGAACACATCATCTAAACCTATGCTTCAGTACAGAACTGTGGGAGTGCCGCACTGTCGGAGCTGCCGCCCTTTGCATGAGACGTTAAACCAAGAGTCTGCCTATTCAGGAGGCCATAAAAGATCCCATGAGACCATTTAAAGAAGAATAGGAATCTTTGATATTCTGGCCAGCATTCCTCCCGATGGACAAAACTCCCATAACAGGTTAACAGGTCATTCATCTCCTTGCTGTTTGTGGGATTTTGCTGTCACAAATTGGCTACTGCATTTTCCTGCATACCAATCACTCCACTTTTAAAGTAATTCATTGGACGCAAAGGACTCCGAGTTATTTTTGAGAAAGGCGATGTGATCCAATGTAAATACATGTTTTCTTTTCCGGGCTATATTAGTACGATGGGCTAAATTTACCACAGACATGGGCTGTTGCAAACTCCAAACCACTTTCTGTATTTCCATATTCGTTATCTTATTACTGTCACTCTACAATGGCTAATGAAAGACAATTGGAAAAGGAAGATAATGTACACCTCAAATGGTTTGTTCCCCTCCCCTCAGTAATGCTGACTCATCCTGGAGTGCTGTTCCACAGACCTCAGCGACCATACTTCACGTGTGCTTCAACATCCCAGCGTCAACATGTTATTCTTTTTTTTGAGGGGGTGGGGGGAAAGGGAAGAGACAGATCAAAGCCAAGCCCGGTCTTGTCCACATTCAACACCCACTTTCCAGAAGGGGTCACTGAATAGTAATCGGACCCAGGCAGATTTTTCCCTCCTTAACCCAAGGACTCTGAGGCCAGTTGTCCCCCTTGGGTAGCTCAACAACAACTTGCATTTTGCGTTTGCAACCATCTTCAGCCAGAAGTGCCGAGTGGATGATCCATCTCGGCCTCCTCCCGATATCCCCACCATCACAGAAGCCAGTCTTCAGCCAATTCGATTCACTCCACATGATATCAAGAAATGGCTGAGTGCACTGGATACAGCAACGGCTATGGGCCCCGACAACATCCCGGCTGTAGTGCTGAAGATTTGTGCTCCAGAACTAGCTGCGCCTCTAGCCAAGCTGTTCCAGTACAGCTACAACACTGGCATCAACCCGACAATGTGGAAAATTGCCCAGGCATGTCCTGTCCACTAAAAGCAGGACAAATCCAATCCGGCCAATTACCGCCCCATCAGTCTACTCTCAATCATCAGCAAAATGATGGAAGGTGTCGTCGACAGTGCTATCAAGCGGCACTTACTCACCAATAACCTGCTCACCGATGCTCAGTTTGGGTTCCGCCAGGACCACTCGGCTCCAGACCTCATTACAGCCTTGGTCCAAACATGGACAAAAGAGCTGAATTCCAGAGGTGAGGTGAGAGTAACTGCCCTTGACTTCAAGGCAGCATTTGACCGAGTGTGGCACCAAGGAGCCCTAGTAAAATTGAAGTCAATGGGAATCAGGGGGAAAATTCTCCAGTGGCTGGAGTCATTCCTAGCACAAAGGAAAATGGCAGTGGTTATTGGAGGCCAATCATCTCAGCCCCAGGACATTGCTGCAGGAGTTCCTCAGGGCAGTGTCCTAGGCCCAACCATCTTCAGCTGCTTCATCAATGACCTTCCCTCCATCATAAGGTCAGAAATGGGGATGTTCGCTGATGATTGCACAGTGTTCAGTTCCATTCGCAACCTCTCAGATAATGAAGCAGTCCATGCCTGCATGCAGCAAGACCTGGACAACATCCTGGCTTGGGCTCAAAGTGGCAAGTAACATTCGCGCCAGACAAGTGCCAGGCAATGACCATCTCGAACAAGAGATGGTCTAACCACCTCCCCTTGACATTCAACGGCATTACCATCGCCGAATCCCCCACCATCAACATCCTGGGGGTCACCATTGACCAGAAACTTAACTGGACCAACCACATAAATACTGTGGCTACAAGAGCAGGTCAGAGGCTGGGTATTCTGCGGCGAGTGACTCACCTCCTGACTCCCCAAAGCCTTTCTACCATCTACAAGGCACAAGTCAGGAGTGTGATGGAATACTCTCCACTTGCTTGGATGAGTGCAGCTCCAACAACACTCAAGAAGCTCGACACCATCCAGGACAAAGCAGCTCGCTTGATTGGCACCCCATCTGCCACCCTTCACCACCGGCGCACAGTGGCTGCAGTGTGTACCAGCCACAGGATGCACTGCAGCAACTCGCCAAGGCTTCTTCGACAGCATCTCCCAAACCCGCGACCTCTACCACCTAGAAGGACAAGAGCAGCAGGCACATGGGAACACCACCACCTGCACGTTCCCCTCCAAGTCACACACCATCCCGACTTGGAAATATATCGCCGTTCCTTCATCGTTGCTGGGTCAAAATCCTGGAACTCCCTTCCTAACAGCGCTGGGGGAGAACCTTCACCACACGGACTGCAGCGGTTCAAGAAGGCGGCTCACCACCACCTTCTCAAGGGCAATTAGGGATGGGCAATAAATGCCGGCCTCGCCAGCGATGCCCACATCCCAACGAATAATAATGAATGAATAAAAAAAAAATTTATATAACAAGCCCACGTGGGGAGTGAACCCGGGATTATATTTGGTGCCCATTCCCACTACTGGTAATCCCTCCCTTTGGCACATTTTTCACCACATCTCTGTGAAGCGTCTTGGGACAGTTCTTCTATATCGACAACACTTTGTAAACCCAACTTGATGTCTCTGTGGCTGAGTTCTACCCAGAGCCATGCAATTCCCAACTGAGCCACCAGAGGGAGAATAAATGATGGCCACTGGGGAGAACTCCCCTGCTCTTCTTTGAAATAGTGCCATGGGATTTTTTTACATCCACCTTAGAGGGCAGACGGGGCCTCGGTTTAATGTCTCATCCGAAAGACGGCACCTCCGACAGTGCAGCACTCCTTCAGTACTACACTGGAAGAGTCAGCCTGGGTTATGGGCTCAAGTCTCTGGAGTGGGACACTGAACCCATGACCTTCTGACTCAGCAGCAGAAGTGCTACCAACTGAGCAACGTGGATAAGGCTTAGTGGGGAGGCTCTTAGTTCATTTCTGCTCATGAAGGGTTCAATAGTTAAGTGCAGGAAATGTTCCCAGCGACCAGTTAAGGCCTGAGCTGGGATCACAACGTGTTGCAATGAGTCCAACTATACCCATCAGTGCTGTGTCTCATCATGGTTTCCACAATGGGTACGATAAGCACACATTCATGGTTAAGAAGTTGCAGCCGTAAAATAAAACTATACATCGCGGGGACAAGCAAGCAGCAAAGCTGGCGTTTCTTGTTTCTTGAGGGGAGCCTAATAAAACTAGTTGTGCAATGAAACTGAGAAGGATTAATAAGACAGCGCCCCTGTATAAATCTGTATTGCAGTATAACTGAGTGACACAACATGGCATGGGTGCTGGTGCTGTAACAGGGGAACTAGGGTAGAAGTACTTTAAGTGACATGCGAACAAGATTTGGGTTTTCCACTGACACTCTGTTTTTAGTAAATATCCATTGTCCCATTGTAGCTTAAGTTGAACCATGAGACTAAGTGAATGCAATTGCCCGTCCAGATTCACGCTATTTCACAATATTTGAACATAGGACGGCCAAATGTTACTGCCTGCTGAAACTAAGACTCGGCCTTTCCAGTGACATGCACTCATATTATTGTAGAAGACTGTAACTGCTGCAAAGAGAGGCAGTTTTACTGCATAAATTTATTATGGAATTAAATCACTGGCAACCTAGTTCCTTCCCGGTTTTGACATAACGAGAGTAACTGTAACCTTGTCCTTATCAGATGACAAATACCCACTAACGCATTGCATGTTCAAAGGCAGAAGGTTGGCACAGTACAGCGATCCCTATCTGCCCTCAAAAACAGCAGCGCACTGAAGCTGTATTATCCGCTCAGGCTTCAGTCCTCGTATGTTAATTCCCTTGGAATGAACGTGCCCTTCCATCAGCTGAAATTATATTCGCAGAGAATACACAAGAAATCACAAGATTTTAATCGCTCCACCATTGGTGCCGTGCCTTCAGCTGCCCAGGCCCTAAACCTCTGGAATTCTCTCCCTAAACCTCTCCGCCTCTCTACCTCTCTCTCCTCCTTTAAGACGCTCCTTAAAACCTGCCTCTTTAACCAAGCTTTTGGTCACCTGTCCTAATATCTCTTTATGTGGCTTGGTGTCAAATTTTGTTTGATAATTCTGCAGTGAACCGCCTTGGGACGTTTTATTACATTAAAGGCGCTATATAAACGCAAGTTGTTTTTGCTGTTGAGTTATGCAACAGAGCACTGGTTTTCTGCTCTGGAGTCTTTCATTGAGCACATGGCAGCACAGTGACAAGTGTACTGGAGACTGGAGTTACAAAGGACACAAGCAAAGCAGGAGCATCTCTCACAAATGCTTATACCGCTGCCAGGGGCATCCTTGGGGTCCAAACTCTAAGGTAAAAGTCAAAACCAGCTTCACCTCATCTGGAACAGTTACAGGCAACCAAGCGGCGGGATTATGAAACGTGCTGGATGCCCATTCTTCTATTCTTACACTAATCAGTGGGTATCATGAGAAGATGCCCTCTTAGTAGTGGCATGCATAAAGGAGCACAGGAGCAGCTGGCTGGCACTCATCTCTGCCGCCCTGTATCTCTATAAAGTGACAGCGGGCATTGCCTTCGAAAGTGATGAGCTCATAACATGAGTTAATTGAGGTGTATAAAATTATGAGGGGCCTAGATAGAGTGGATAGGGAGGACCGATTTCCCTCAGCAGAGAGGTCAATAACCAGGGGGCATAGATTTAAAGTAATTGGTAGAAGGATTAGAGGGGAGCTGAGGAAAGACTTTTTCACCCAGATGGTGGTGGGGGTCTGGGACTCACTGCCTGAAAGGGTGGTAGAGGCAGAAACCCTCATCACATTTAAAAAGTACTTGGATATGCACTTGAAGTGTCGTAACCTGCAAGGCTACGGACCAAGAGCTGGGAAGTGGGATTAGGCTGGATGGCTCTTTTTTGGCCAGCACAGACATGATGGGCCGAATGGCCTCCTTCTGTGCCGTAAATATCTATGATTCTATTTCTATGGTAACAAAGGAGACCCCCTGATGTCGATTTAGATACTTCAGGTGGCCTTCAGTAGCCCCTGCAGGTTGCCAGATGCCTGTGCCAACAACCAAATGCTTCTTCTACAATTAGGAGAGCACTTCCTGCTGTGGCACATCTACAAACAAGATGAACAAATTCACAATGCACAAGGGGCAAACATGACATGACATGTTAACAACGAGCACTGCACAACTGAATCAAATGAATTCACAGTTACTATATCTTGCAGTCTGCCATTCATTATTGCACAGAAAATGAAATGTTGTCCCAAAGCCAAACAAAGTAATTTGAAGCCAATGACGCACCTTGTGGGTGCCTGGAATGTCCCTCTGGCGTACAAGTTGGATGACCTCTGTTCACAGTGGCATGGCACTTAGTCACAGCCTCCCATGTGAACTTGAGCCCCCTCATTCACTGCTCCATCAGCCACAGGCAGCTGGCTCTATTTTAGCACACCCACTGCTAGGGGTATTGGGTCTCGCACCTCCTGTGTTCTCTCATAAGAACATAAGAAATAGGAGCAGGAGTAGGCCAATCAGCCCCTCGAGCCTGCTCCGCCATTCAATAAGATCATGGCTGATCTGATCCTAACCTCAAATCTAAATTCATGTCCAATTTCCTGCCCACTCCCCGTAACCCCTAATTCCCTTTACTTCTAGGAAACTGTCTATTTCTGTTTTAAATTTATTTAATGATGTAGCTTCTACAGCTTCCTGGGGCAGCAAATTCCACAGACCTACTACCCTCTGAGTGAAGAAGTTTCTCCTCATCTCAGTTTTGAAAGAGCAGTCCCTTATTCTAAGATTATGCCCCCTAGTTCTAGTTTCACCCATCCTTGGGAACATCCTTACCGCATCCACCCGATCAAGCCCCTTCACAATCTTATATGTTTCAATAAGATCGCCTCTCATTCTTCTGAACTCCAATGAGTAGAGTCCCAATCTACTCAACCTCTCCTCATATGTCCACCCCCTCATCCCCGGGATTAACCGAGTGAACTTTCTTTGTACTGCCTCGAGAGCAAGTATGTCTTTTCTTAAGTATGGAGACCAAAACTGTATGCAGTATTCCAGGTGCGGTCTCACCAATACCTTATATAACTGCAGCAATACCTCCTTGTTTTTATATTCTATCCCCCGAGCAATAAAAGCCAACATTCCGTTGGCCTTCTTGATCACCTGCTGCACCTGCATACTAACTTTTTGATTTTCTTGCACTAGGACCCCCAGATCCCTTTGTACTTTCCAGTTGCTCGCCATTAAGATAATAACTTGCTCTCCGATTTTTCCTGCCATAGTGTATAACCTCACATTTTCCAATACTGCTCTACTGAAGTATACCTGCTAACTGCTGCTACACTCTGAGCTCCACTGCACTCTCTGAACTTTATTCAACAAAAGCTACAACAGGTGCATAATCAGTCGTCTTTCTTTCCTCTCTCACACACACGTGCGCACACAGCCTAAAACATTTAATATAGATTTTACCTGAATAAATATTTTGAAATTTGTCTTCTAGCTTTTCTTTAAATAATTTTGGAAATCATTTGAGTGGAAACTACTGGAATATTCATTAGAACGGTGCTGATGCATCCTGGAAAGTTGGGCACACTGCATATGCTCAGACTGAGCAAGACAAATTCATCTTAGAGTCACAGTTCTGGGCAAAAATATCAAGTCCAAGGCCCAGGTTTTTGCAAGAGTCTTCAAGTAAAAACTTTAATGAAGGCATTAAAAGACACAATATACAATTCAGTATTATGTCATTTTGTAATATGTAATTTTATTTTTTTTTAATATATTGAAATCTGTATTTTGGACATTAGAAAGTTCAGTTAAAAAAAAATTATTTTAGAAAGCATTTTAAACCCTGCAGCCAGATTGCACAATTACGGGATGGTATACTTTCACAATCAAATAGCATCTAATGTGTGTGATACATGGTGTGACAGAGAGTGTGAGACCTTTAACATTGAAAATATCTATCACACAGCTGCCTACTGGAGATCAGGTACTGTTGGAATTTATGATTCCGGTCTGGCCTATATGACTCCAGACCCACAGCAATGTGGTTGATTCTTAATTGCCCTCTGAAATGGCCTTGCAAGCCACTCAGTTGTAAAATCTTGCTAAAAAAAGTCACAAAAAGAATAAAACCAGACGGACCACCCGGCATCGAACCACTAGGCACCGAACACGACTAAGGCAAGCCAAGCCCTGCAAAGTCCTCCTCACTAACATCTGGGGACTTGTGCCAAAATTGGGAGAGCTGTCCCACAGACTAGTCAAGCAACAGCCTGACATAGCCATACTCACAGAATCATACCTTTCAGCCAACGTCCCAGACTCTTCCATCACCATTCCTGGGTATGCCCTGTCCCACCGGCAGGACAGACCGACCAGAGGTGGCGGTACAGTGATGTACAGTCAGGAGGGAGTGGCCCTGGGAGTCCTCAACATTGACTCTGGACCCCATGAAATCTCATGGCATCAGGTCAAACATGGGCAAGGAAACCTCCTGCTGATTACCATCTACCGCCCTCCCTCAGCTGATGAATCAGTCCTCCTCCATGTTGAACATCATTTGGAGGAAGCACTGAAGGTAGCAAGGGCACAGAATATACTCTGGGTGGGGGACTTCAATGTCCATCACCAAGAGTGGCTCGGTAGCACCACTACTGACCGAGCTGGCCGGGTCCTGAAGGACATAGCTGCCAGACTGGGCCTGCGGCAGGTGGTGAGCGAACAAACACGAGGGAAAAACTTACTTGACCTCATCCTCACCAATTTACCTGTCGCAAATGCATCTGTCCATGACAGTATTGGTAGGAATGACCACCGCACGGTCCTCGTGGAGATGAAGTCCCGTCTTTGCACTGAGGACACCATCCAACGTGTTGTGTGGCACTACCACCGTGCTAAATGGGATAGATTCAGAACAGATCCAGCAGCTCAAAACTGGGCATCCATGAGGCGCTGTGGGCCATCAGCAGCAGCAGAATTGTATTCCAGCACAATCTGTAACCTCATGGCCCGGCATATTCCTCACTCTACCATTACCAACAAGCCAGGGGATCAACCCTGGTTCAATGAGGAGTGTAGAAGAGCAGGCCAGGAGCAGCATCAGGCGTACCTAAAAATGAGGTGCCAACCTGGTGAAGCTACAACTCAGGACCACATGCATGCTAAACAGCGGAAACAACATGCTATAGACAGAGCGAAGCGATTCCACAACTAACGGATCAGATCAAAGTTCTGCAGTCCTGCCACATTCAGTCGTGAATGGTGGTGGACAATTAAACAACGAACGGGAGGAGGAGGCTCTGCAAACATCCCCATCCTCAACGATGGCGGAGTCCAGCACGTGAGTGCAAAAGACAAAGCTGAAGCGTTTGCAACCATCTTCAGCCAGAAGTGTCGAGTGGACGATCCATCTCGGCCTCCTCCCGATATCCCCACCATCACAGAAGCCAGTCTTCAGCGAATTCGATTCACTCCACGTGATATCAAGAAACGGCTGAGTGCACTGGATACAGCAAAGACTATGGGCCCCGACAACATCCCAGCTGTAATACTGAAGACTTGTGCTCCAGAACTACCTGCGCCTCTAGCCAAACTGTTCCAGTATAGCTACAACACTGGCATCTACCCGACAATGTGGAAAATTGCCCAGGTTATGTCCTGTCCACAAAAAGCAGGACAAATCCAATCTGGCCAATTATCGCCCCATCAGCCTACTCTGAATTATCAGCAAAGTGATGGAAGGTGTCGTCGACAGTGCTATCAAGCGGCACTTACTCACCAATAACCTGCTCACCGATGCTCAGTTTGGGTTCCACCAGGACCACTGGGCTCCAGACCTCATTACAGCCTTGGTCCAAACATGGACAAAAGAGCTGAATTCCAGAGGTGAGGTGAGAGTGACTGCCCTTGACATCAAGGCAGCATTTGACCGAGTGTGGTACCAAGGAGCCCTAGTATAATTGATGTCAATGGGAATCAGGGGGAAAACTCTCCAGTGGCTGGAGTCATACCTTGCACAAAGGAAGATGGTAGTGGTTGTTGGAGGCCAATCATCTCAGCCCCAGGACATTGCTGCAGGAGTTCCTCAAGGCAGTGTCCTAGGCCCAACCATCTTCAGCTGCTTCATCAATGATCTTCCCTCCATCATAAGGTCAGAAATGGGGATGTTCGCTGATGACTGCACAGTGTTCAGTTCCATTCACAACCCCTCAAATAATGAAGTAGTCCGAGCCCGCATGCAGCAAGATCTGGACAACATCCAGGCTTGGGCTCATAAGTGGCAAGTAACATTCGCGCCAGACAAGTGCCAAGCAATGACCATCTCCAACAAGAGAGAGTCTAACCACCTACCCTTGACATTCAACGGCATTACCATCGCCGAATCCCCCACCATCAACATCCTGGGTGTCACCATCGACCAGAAACCTAACTGGACCAGCCATATAAATAATGTGGCTACAAGAGCAAGTCAGAGGCTAGGTATTCTGCGGCGAGTGACTCACCTCCTGACTCCCCAAAGCCTTTCCACCATCTACAAGGCACAAGTCAGGAGTGTGATGGAATACTCTCCACTTGCCTGGATGAGTGCAGCTCCAACAACACTCAAGAAGCTCGACACCATCCAGGACAAAGCAGCCCACTTGATTGGCACCTCATCCACCACCCTAAACATTCACTCCCTTCACCACCGGCGCACAGTGGCTGCAGTGTGTATCATCCACAGGATGCACTGCAGCAACTCGCCAAGGCTTCTTCGACAGCACCTCCCAAACCCGCGACCTCTACCACCTAGAAGGACAAGGGCAGCAGGCACATGGGAACAACACCACCTGCACGTTCCCCTCCAAGTCACACAACATCCCGACTTTGAAATATATTGCCGTTCCTTCATTGTCGCTGGGTCAAAATCCTGGAACTCCCTTCCTAACAGCACTGTGGGAGAACCTTCACTACACGGACTGCAGTGGTTCAAGAAGGCGGCTCACCACCACCTTCTCAAGGGCAATTAGGGATGGGAATAAATGCCGGCCTCGCCAGCAACGCCCACATCCCATGAACGAATAAAAAAAAATGATGCATTTCAATGATTATGGGCACTCCCCGTATCAAATTTAATATATAATACATGGATAGATTCTCGCTTTTTTGGGGGTAGAAATTCCAGTGCAGCACTAACCACAGATGAATAGTCTGTTTTCCACTGACACTACATCATGTTTTAAACTTGCGTCTACTCTTTCGCTATTCTGTCTCCTTCACAAATCCACAATATTGTGTCCTTTCGATGGGATGTTAAAATTAGTGTGTTCAGGAGGATGTTAAAGATCTCATGCCAATGCCTCAAATTTAAAATTCTCATTCTTGTGTTTAAATCTCTTTATAGCCTTGCTCCTCCCTATTGCTATAATCTCCTCCAGCCTTACGACCTCCATCAAACTGTCCGTTCCTCTGACTCTGGTCCCTTATGCATCTCCCCTTCCCTTCACTCCAACATTGGCCAACTGGGCCCCATGCTCTAGAATTCCCTACCTCTCTACCTTTCCTCCTTTAAGACCCTCCTTAAAACCCACATCTTTGACCAAGCTTTTGGTCACCGCTCCCGATATCTCCTTCTGTGGCTTGCTACCTATATTTTTTTATATAGTGCTTCTGTGAAGCAATTTTTCATCAATGCACTATATAAATACAAGTTTCCGCTGCTATTTGAAGAGTCCGGAGATCGCCCAATATCTTGGTCAACATTCTTCCCTCAACCAATATTACCAAAAGAAAAACTAACCAGGCCGTTGATTCCATTGCTGTTTGTGTGATGTCGCTTGGGCATAATGGCTGCCATATTTGCCTACATAACAGTCACATAACAAGAGTAATTAATTGTGAGAAGTGCTTTGAGACATATCGACAAGCTAAGGAAGTATATTAATCTGAATATTATTTTTTTGATTGTAAATTGCCTCTTCTTGACACCAAATAAAGAGTACGTAAACACTTCAACATGACAACAGTTACATACTACGTGTACCAAAAACAGGTGAAACTGTTCCTAAAACAGGCCATTTAGTCAAACCATTTGAACAAAACAAGTCTCTTTTGAGCTCTGAGCTAAGGATTACTTTGCAAAAAAGAGATTGTTAAATATTAAAGCACTAAAAACACACAAAGGAGCAAGGACAGCACACCCAGGGTGCGTTTAAGTTGTAACTTTGGCGTAGTTGAAAAGTGTTTTCCACTTTGTGATGGCGCTACCATTGGAGTGTAAATCTGGAGTCGGGCCCAATCCGACTCCAGGGAGAAGTGGTGTGAGACCCTCCACCAGAGTAGGTAGTCTCACACCATTCGGGTTTGACGTCTCGTGGGTTATACGTTCATTGCGGTGTCAAATAGAGTTTTACGAACGTACGAACAATGACGGACAGGAAAAGACCCTCTGGTCCATCCAGCCTGTCCCACACAATCAGGATACCTTGAGCATCACAATATATTCACTCTCCATCCCACCCGAAACCACGTGATCTCCTGGGAGAGGTGAAAAACCAGGCTAATTTGCAGGAAAATATCTGGGAAATTCCTCTCTGACCCCCTCAGACGATCAGAACTAGTCCAGGAGATCATTCTGGCCCTGATAATTCTATGTAGTACCTATCTTTTGTATGAAGTGATCGCTGCCCCAGCCAGAAACAGGTCCAGCTCTTGGTAGAAGGAAAGTATCATAGTATCACATTGTGCCTGAGCCAGCTCTTTGAAAGAGCTATCCAATTAATCCCATTCCCCTGCTCTTTCCCCATAGCCCTGCAAATTTTCTCCCTTCAAGTATTTATCCAATTCCCTTTTGAAAGTTACTGCTTTCAGGCAGTGCATTCCAGATTATAACAACTCACTGCGTAAAAAAATGTTGCCCCACCTTATCGAATGCCTTTTGAAAATCCAAATATACGACATCCACTGGTTCCCCCTTATCTACCCTGCTAGTTACATCCTCAAAAAATTCTAATAGATTTGCCAAACATGATTTCCCTTTCATAAAACAGTGCTGACTCTGCCTAATCATATTATGATTTTCTAAGTGCCCTGTTACCATATCCTTAATAATAGACTCCAGCATTTTTCCTACTACTGATGTCAGGCTAACTGGCCTACAGTTCCCTATTTTTTCTCTCCCTCCTTTCTTGAATAGCGAGATTACATTTGCTACCTTCCAAACAACAGGGACTGTTCTAGAGTCTAGGGAATTCTGGAAGATCAAAACCAATGCATCCACTATCTCTGCAGCCACCTCTTCTAAAACCCTAGGACGTAGGTCATCAGGTCCAGGGGATTTGTTGGCTTTTAGTCCCATTAATTTCTCCAGTACTTTTTCTTTATTAATCTTAATTACTTTAAGTTCCTCACTCTCATTAGACTCTTGGTTCCCCACTATTTTGCTAGAGGATTATTTCTTCAACACCTTGGGCACTTTTCAAACTACGCTGGAGTTGATTTTGAATGTTTCCAGTGCAAACCGCTCCTGGCGTGCTCCTTAAACATTTAAATTACAACCATTTGGAGAGAAGCTCTGCATAAGTGTGAACGCAGAGAGCTCCCTCCTGGGCAGAAGAATTACAATTATAGCCAGGCAGCGTGAATGGAGTTACTCCCTGAATAGCAACCATATTACAGCTACTGTTCTCAAGACTGTAAGCTGCAACATAAATAGGCCAGTGAAACACCACTTCACTTTCTCTTTTAAGCTGCCCTCACTGTTAGGAACATATGAACATACAAAATTGAGGGGCAGGAACAGACCAGCTGATCCATCAAGCCTGCCCCACACACTGATGGCCAAACCATCATGGCTAAACACATCCTCCCAACCCCCAACTCGTTCAACTCATTCCTTAGCTTTAAAAATGGACAACACAGGATACCTGCACACAAGCCAGTGCCACTTGAGATATAATACAATAATGCAACATTTACAAGAATGTTGAGTGCAATTTAATAAAGGTCAGGTTACAATTAAAAACTTTTGCTGACCTTTGGGCATATTCTTTCTTTCTTGGACTCAAAATTCAAAATTGCTTAATTCGAATGACCTGGTAATTCAGTTTTCTTTAACACTAAATTACAATTTTGCAACTTTATTTACATTGATATTTAAAATTATTACATAATTCACATCTTTTTGCGCAAAAGACAACTTCAGATTATCAGGAGTAGACTGAAACCCTACTTGTTGTAGGAGTTAATAAGTCCCAATCAAAATGGCGGTGCCAACAATTTACCTGCGAGCGATTTTACAAAACGTTATCAGTGAAAACAGCATAAAAGTGGACAGTTGTGACACATCTTGTAATAGTGCTCTCTTCACACTTCTCAAGGTGTTAAATAGCCACTATAACTGATGAAAAGTTTGCAATCCAGTTGTGGAGTGTGCAATACTTGCGCATAATGGCTTTGCATAAATGAAGGAAATAGGAATGTGGGAATTGCTAGACGAATAAAGACCAAGGTCCATCTAGTTCGCCTTCTCCCATCCTGGTAGTTGCATGTTACAATGATAATGGAGTTGTTGACTAATCAGAGCAATCAATCTCCATCAATTAGTTTACAACAGACCCAGACATGAGGTGAGGAAAACCCCCAGTGGTGGAGAGCTTTGGGAACCATAGGTCCAAAATCCCAATTTACTCACAGGTGTGTCTCTGTATGTATGTTTGTGCCTGTATGTTAGTGTACATGTGTCGGTTTCTGGTGTATTTGTGGCTGTGTCTGTCAAGGTTAGAAATTGGAACTCGCTACCACAAGGAGTAGTTGAGGCGAATAGCATAGATACATTTAAGGGGAAGCTGGATAAACACATGAGGGAGAAAGGGATAGAAGGATTTGTTGATAGGGTTAGATGAAGTAGGGTAGGAGGAGGCTCATGTGGAGCATAAACACCGGCGTAGACCTGTTGGGCCAAATGGCCTTTTTCTGTGCTGTAAATACCATATAATTCTATGGAAGGTGTGTGTATGTCAGTATATCCGTGTACGTGTGCCAGTGTTTGTGTGTGGGAAAGGAGGGCACTTTTGTATAATATTTGCTGGAGCATTGAGTGTAGCTTAGACATGAAAGTATTTCTTTCTGCATTAAGTTTCTTTCAGCTGTTGTCAGAGTGCATCGGGCAGGCCTGATGTGTACCTCAGTCTAGTTTTTATTTTATTTTTCCACTGTTGTATTAAAAGCCAAAGAACGTAAATCATGCCGGGGACCTTATCGGCGGAGGATTGATGACACAATGCAGGATTCACCGGGGGGGTGGTATTGAGAAGGGTCGGAGAAATGAGACCACACAGTACCACCAGCAACAAAAGTTGAAGAAAAAGTTGGGACAGCATGACCTCTGATGACCTCCCCCCGCCCCTGCGGACTACACCCCTTCTTCACCCCATTCACCCCACTATAGTGATGGGAAGCCAGGTGGTGAGATCAGCTTTGCTGGAGATTACCGGAGGTTTTGGTGCTGTGACCGGTTACTATCGGTGGGGGAGGTTTTTTGTCGATTTTATGCAGTTGCTTTTCAAAAGCTGTTCTGAATAAATAGGTGAAAGGCCAAGGTGCAGGAGAGAAGATGAGACAGCTCACGGCAGTAGTGATTAGGTGGCACCGTGCCAGAATTTTAGAAGCCTGCAGAGGGCAGGGGGGGAAGGAAAACAGAGGGAAGATAAGGAGCTGCACAGTTTTGAGGCCCTGAGTTGGAGTAGGAGACGGCATAATGAGTCTCGGCTGCAACACAGTGATGCAGGGAGCAAGACTGTGTAGTTAGAGCTAAAGGTGTCAGGCGTGGCTCAGTGGGTAGCAGTCTCGCCTCGGAGCCATGAAGGTTGTGGGTTTGAGTCCCACTCCAGTGACTCTAGGCTGACACTTACAGTGCAGTACTGAGGGAGTGCTGCACTGTCGGAGGTGCCGTTTTTCGGATGAGACGTTAAACCGAGCCCTGTCTGCTGTCTCAGGTGGATGTAAAAGATCCCACGGGACTATTTCGAGGTGTTCTCCCTGGGGCCAATATTTATCCCTCAACCGACATCACTAAAAAAAAAGATTATCTGGTCATTATCACATTGCTGTTTGTGGGAGCTTGCTGTGCAAATTGGTTGCCATGTTTACTATATTACAACATCAAGAATTACTTAATTGGCTGTAAAGAGCTTTGGGGCAAACTGAGGCTGTGAAAGGAACTTTATAAATGCAAGTTCATTCTTAGAAGGTATGAGAGAGGCAGACTCAGCTGTATTGAAGCTGTCAGACACTCGGAATGTAAAGGGTTAAGTGCTGTTGCCTTCTCAGACTCTCATTTACAGGAGAAGTCTGGCAGCCTCAGCAAAAGATCTGCTTAATGACATAAACTGAACATATAATACATTAACCTATTATGCTAGTCTGTTTCCTCCGGCCCATTAAAAGTGACCAGGTTATCCCGGGGACAAGCTACGAATGAGCTCTTTTGAGTGAAATATTACCTTGTTCTCAATGTAATTACTTTAATGCTATTTTTTAATATCATATCAGCAAATTACATCGAGTCCCCACAGTGACACTTGTGTCTAAGGAAAAAAAATTATCCCACCGCCTTCTGGGCCCTCGGGGGGGGGGGGGGGTTCAAGTCACACAATTGGCCTCAATTAGCTCCCTCGCCACTGAAACGGCATCAAACCACACGATGTTCAGACATGCCAGTGGAAAATACGACGTCACGACACTCTGGGCTTTAAAACGCATCTCGTTTACAGCACACTTCAAATGTGTAGCGTGTCATTTAGAAATTGTAATAAACAGGGTCTGAGGAAAGATCTACACAATTGTGCTAATGACACCATGAGCAAAATGCAATATAGTTATAATTAAAGCCCTATTATTTATTTTTGATGGCCCCCCTCATTAATATAGAATTCTGGTAATTGCAGCTACTCAGTGGTTGTAACTGGGTGTAAATTTGAGGCTCCAGCTCAATGAATTGTTCGTTTTCTCTTTTATTTAAAAAAAATATATTTTTTTTGCATCAAAATGTGACATCTTGTGTGTAACATCCAACGTTTGATGGTTTGGCGCCAGGTGCAAGACTTTTTATATTATAAATACCCATTGGCAGGTTTCTCAAGGCATTGCTCAGAGTGAGTTGGATCATGTGCTGTGTTAGTACCATGTAATGCATGATGTATTATTCTGTTAATGTGGAGTTAAGACTACAAAGTAGCCAAATTATGAAGGGTTTTGATAGAGTAAATAAAGAGAAACTGTTTCCACTGGCAGGAGGGTCAGTAGCCAGAGGACACAGATTTAAAATAATAATCAAAAAAACCCAGAGGTGAGATGAGGAGAATTTTTTTTACGCAGCGAGTTGTTGTGATCTGGAACGCACTGCCTGAAAGGGCGGTGGAAGCAGATTCAATAGTAAGTTTCAAAAGGGAATTGGATAAACACTTGAAAGGAAAAAAATTACAGGGCTATGGGGAAAGAGCAGGGAAATGGGACTAATTGGATAGCTCTTTCAAAGATCCGGCACAGGCACGATGGGCCAAATGGCCTCCTTCTGTGCTGTATCATTCTATGATTCTATGACTCTACGTCTAATTGTTGTTAAGTAAACAGACGTGCAGGTCATTCAGAGTTTAATTGTTGTTTGGTCAGGGAATTTTGCAGATTAAAATTTGCTCACCAGATTAGAAGCACCCCAATATTTTAAGATTGTTTTGCAGCTGTAAGAAAGTGTGACAACTTCAGACATCGGTTAAACATAAATAAATATAGTATACAATAAAAAAAATCTGGAAAAACAAGAGATTTTTTCCTTAAGCTCTTGTCTATACAAAAATGAGGTTTTAAAAGAGAAGTTATAATTGTTAACCTTTGATTTAAAAAAAATGGTAGTAATTTTGTTTAACATACATCAGCATGAAATGACATGTATTTAATAAATGCAATTACAGCTGTAACTAAGCTGAATGCCTTGTATTAACATTTTTCTGCTTTGATATGCCTTACAAGGTGTTGACAAAGTGGAAATGTGCCTTAAATCCTTTGCTTAAGTAAGTGCCAAAACAAAAGGGGAATTGTTACTATTTCTGATTTCAATTGATCGTAAAACAGTACTCTTTAGTCATTAGTGTTATCTTCACATTCATTTGTGCTTTTTTAATTTGGGATTGTAGATGAATAGATTGAAAGTACAGGAGTAAATTGTCTCTGGTTTTTGTGCACTGTCAGTTTATGAAACCGTTTTCCTTATATACATAAGACTCCTTTAAGACTCTCCTTAAAACTCGTTCTTTTAACAAACTTGTAGTCACCCCTCCAAGATACCTTGAAATCTGGGGAAGACGTGGAAGAGCTGGAAAGAATGGTTTGTTAGCTTCTAACGAGCTGGTTATAACGACAAAAATGGTACCTTTGAAAGTGGTCGCACTTTCACCTTAGAGTCAGGTGGTTGTGGGTTCAAGCCTCACTCACTGGACTTGCATCAGCCGTTGCTCAGTGGTATCACACTTGCACAGTTTGTGGGTTCATAGTCCCTCTCCAGAGACTTGAGCACAAAAACTAGGCTGACGCTCCAGTGCAGTGCCGAGGAAGTGCTGCACTGTCAGAGGTGCCGCACTGTCAGAGGTGCCGTCTTTCAGATGAGACTTTAAACCGAGGCCCCGCCTACCCTATCAGGTGGGCATAAAAAATCCCATGGCACTATTTCGAAGAAAAGCAGGGGAGTACGGGCCAATATTTATCCCTCAGCCAACATCATTAAAACAGATTATCTGGACATTATCACATTGCTGTTTGTGGGACCTTGTTGTGCACAAATTGGCTGCCGCGTTTCCTACAGTACAACAGTGACTATACTTCAAAAGTATTTCATTGGCTGTAAACTGCTTTGGGACATCCTGAGGTCGTGAAAGAAGCGATATAAAATGCAAGTCCTTCTTCGATCACATATTCAAGGCAGTACTGATGGAGTGCTGCACTGTCGGATGAGCGGTTAAATTGAGGCCCTGTCTACACGTCCAGGTTGATGGAAAAGATCCCAGGGCACTATTCAAAGAAAAGCGGGGGAGTCCTGGCCGACATTTATCCCTCAACCAACACCGCCAAAACAGATTAACTGGCCATTTATTTCAGAGCTGTTAGTTACCATCGAACATACGAATTAAGAACAGGAGTAGGCCATTCGGCCCCTCGAGCCTGCTCTGCCATTTGATAAGATCATGGCTGATCTGATTGTGATCTCAACCTTACTTTCCCATCTACCTAATACGAGTTGGGAGCTTGCTGAGCACAGACTGGCTGTCGCGTTTGCCTACATCACAATAGTGACTACATTTCAAAAGTACCTCATTGGCTGTAAAGCGCTCGGGGGCATCCAGAGGTTGTGAAAGGCGCTATAGAAATGCAAGTTCTTTCTTTAATTTAGTTGAAGTTGTAAGTTATAGGGCCCAGCGCCATCTTGTGGCAGACTGAGGAATAAAGATAATGTGACCATCAGTGTCCAGAACAGCAAATCCCACTTATTACATCATGAATTTTGATAAGCACATTAGACAGTTGCGTAGCCAAGAGGAGTAAGCTTTAATTTGATGACTACACAATGAGGGTAATATATTTTAATTTAAGCACTATAAACCTATTGAGTGCTTAATTAACTTTACCCGTCTTTAGGGGAATAAAGGCAATTTTGATGGGGTCAAAAGGACCTGTTTCAATATCAAACAGTTTTACAGAGCAAATCCTTTTATCCAGCTCGGAGCTACTGATTAACACACAAAATTAACATGTTAGTAAAATTCATTTCCATGTCACTGGGGAAATTAAAATGCACGTGTACAAAAAAAACATGATTACCCCAAGTATTGTCTGATTACACAAAAATAATTTAATGATTTCTTTTTTTTAATAACTATAAAATTTAAAGTTTGAGTTGTGGTTAAATTTAATTGTGCCAGGATACTTAGTAACAAAGTAGATTTACACATGACGTGCATTTAATAACAACCTGTACTTATACAGGGCCATTAGAAAGAAAGAACATGCATTTATAGAGCACCTTTCAGGGATTTGAGCCCATAATCCAGGCTGTCGCTCGCAGTGCAGTAGAGAGGGAGTGCTGCATTGTCGGAGGTGCCGTCTTTTGGAAAAGGCGTTAAGACGAGTCTGCCCTGTAAGGTGGACGTAAAAGATTCCACACTACTATTTTGAAAAAGAGCAAGGGAGTTCTCCCCGGTGTCCTGGCCAATATCTATCCCCATCAGATGTTGCAATGTAGGAAACTACAGCAGGCGATTTGCGCACAGCAAGATCCCACAAACAGCAATGTGATAATGACCAGATTATCTGTTTTAGTGACGTTGGTTGAAGGTGAAGAGGTTTAGGGAGGAAATTCCAGAGCATGGGGTCTAGACGGCTGAAGGCACGGCTGCCAATGGTGGGGCGAAGGGAGTGGGGGATGCACAAGAGGCTAGAGTTGCAGGAATACAGAGTTCTCGGAGGGTTGCAGGGCTGGAAGTCATTAATGCGGGTTCATAAGTCTTCAGACAGACAAGCAATGTTCAAAATTGTTTATGCAATATTCTAGTCACATCAATAACCCTCAATAATGGGTATAATCTATGTTAAAAATTTTGAACCGGCACACACTTCTGAAATTTAGCCATTATTAATTCCTATCTCTACATTTATAATGGAAATTGTCTATGTAAACTTGCCACACTGCAATTACACCCTCCCGCCAGCGGAGGTGCTACAATGCCATCATTGGCAGGAGGATATAACTACAGCATGACAAGTTTATGCGGACAAAGGAATTTATAACAGAAATATAAACATTAAGACAGAATGTATGACTTTAAAAGGGGGCACTGAATAATATCTATGTGCCCCGGTCTGATTAAACCCTGTCCTCTAACCCCACTTCACTTGGGCCCAGAAATTTGGGTGCGCCCATTTCTAAGTGCGTGCGGGGGGTGCATTCCCTGTGCCTGAATGGTGAGGCCCAAGGCTCCCCAAATATTGGGCCTCGGGCTTCGTTATAATGGAGCCAGACAGGTAGCAGAATCTGCTAAGGAAAAGTAGTGCAAGATTGGGCCACTGCTAGTGTCGCAGGTAAGTGGGTCTCGGGATCGGGATTGGCGTCAGGTCGGGTGATTGGGGCCAAGGATTGGTGATCGCAGGGGGCCAAGGATTGGTGATCGCAGGGGGCCAAGGATTGGTGATCGCAGGGGGCCAGGGATTGGTGATCGTGATGGGGGGGGGGGAGCGGGGATCAGGGCCAGGGCTCACGGGGCCGGTGGTTGCAGGGGGGACTGTGGCAGTAATTGATTCCTTTAATGTGTGGTCGGGATGAGCACTCCTGTTCCTCCTGGCTCCACACTCAGGTGTGTTACTTACCTTCTTGGTTGGGCCTAGCAGGTGATCCCTAAGTCTGGTTTCCTGTGCCGACTGCCTCAGCACAAACCAATCTTGGAACTCGCCATCACAAGGAGTAGTTGAGGCAAGTAGCATAGAAGCATTCAAGGGGAAGTTAGATAAACACATGGGGGAGAAAGGAATAGAAGGATATGCTGATAGGGTTAGATGAAGTAGGTTGGGAGGAGGCTCGTGTGGAGCATAAACACCGGCATTGACCTGTTGGACCGAATGGCCTATTTCTGTGCTGTACATTCTATGCAATTCTATGTAAGGGGACCTCAAACAGATGTTTGGCCCTTTGCATGTGCAAATAAGGGGCCTCATGCCTGTTTCAGGCATGGGTAAAGATACACATAATTTTTGTCCTTCCTCAATATGGTGGAAGGCGCACTTCCGGCTGAAAATGTGCGTACGCTTCAAGCCCGCCATATTGGGACCTCAGTAGTCCAAGTATTGCCCGAAAAAATGGGTCCTGCGCGGACCAATTTCTAGGTCTTGACCTTGACTGTGTGTAATGCCATGGGACACTGACTGGTAGCCCAGAAATTATTGTTGGTGACGTTAGTGGATAAACACTTAGCACATTCCTATGAGTGTCCTCTAGTCAGCTATTTCAACCCTCTTATCTTAAAGTGGTCGCTCCCTCCAATAGAATAAGGAAAGAAGCAACATCATAAGAACGTGTTAAGCACCTGTCTGCTGAAATTTCTAGGCTTTTCTTTTTTTGTTTCAAAACCAGGGGCCATAAAAAAAAGATAGTCACTAATAAACCCAATAGGGAATTCAGGAGAAACTTCTTCACCCAGAGAGTGGTGAGAATATGGAACTCGCCACCACAAGGAGTGGTTGAGGCGACTAGAATAGATGCATTTAAGGGGAGGCTAGATAAATACATGAGGGAGAAAGGAATAGAAGGATATGCTGATAGGGTTAGATGAAGTAAATAGAGTGGGAGGAGGCTCGTGTGGAGCATAAACACCAGCACAGACCTGATGGGCCAAATGGCCTGTCTCTGTGCTGTAAATTCTATGTAATTCTATGTAATCACTACAAATTTTGGAAACGGTTTTACAATCACTTTGTAAAGCCAATGTAGAAGGTTAGGCCTCTCTGTCACACGTCTGGAATGGCGGCCATTTTCTACTGTTTCAACATCTGCATGGAGTAGAAAAGAAAATATCATTTGCACACGTCGTGTACCTTGAGTCTGCTAGTTGAGCCATTGTCAATTATTACAACTAAATTCCGATGCAATGTTTTATCAACCTACCAATGCAGTTTTCAATAGTTGGGTTGGGAACTCACCCCTCCCCCACCACTCCCCAACCCTGTTGGAAAATCTTAAAACATGCACACTCACCCACAACCTAGCAAATTACCTCACAGATGTTCCCAAGGTGCGTTGCTGATTAGTCATGTTGACTTTGATGTGCTCTGTCATCATTTCAAGCTTTGGGTCCTCCAGTGACCAACTCTTACATAGAATTACATGGAATGTGCAACACAGAAACAGGCCATTCGGCCCAACAGGTCCATGCATCGAATCATAGAAAGGTGACAGCAAGGAAGAAGACCATTCGGCCCGTCGAATCCGTGCCGGTTCTATGCAAGAGCAATCCAGCTAGTCCCAGTCTCCCACCCTTTCCCCGTAGCCCTGCAAATATTTTCCTTTCAAGTACTTATCCTGTTCCCTTTTGAAGGCCATGATTGAATCTGCCTCCACCAATCCCCTGACAGTGCATTCCAGATCCTAACCGCTCGCTGTGTAAAAAAGTTTCTCCTCATGTCACCTTTGGTTCTTTTGCCAATCACCTTAAATCTATGTCCTCTGGTTCTTGACCCTTCCGCCAATGGGAACAGTTTCTCTCTATCTATTCTGTCTAGACCCTTCATGATTTTAAATACTTCTATCAAATCTCCACTCAATCTTCTCCATTCCAAGGAGAACAACCCCAGCTTCTCCAGTCTATCCACATAACTAAAGTCCCTCATTCCTGGAATCTTTCTAGTAAATCTCTTCTGCACCCTCTCTATGGCCTTCACATCTTTCCTAAAGTGCAGTGCCCAGAACTGGACACAATACTCCAGTTGTGGTCGAACCAGTGTTTTATAAAGGTTCATCATGACTTCCTTGCTTTTGTACTCTATGGGCCCGATAATACCAGGGCGGCGGGTTCGCGGCGGGGGGTCAATTGGGCGCGTGGGTAACGCGCCCGGTGAAATCAGTCTGCTTCGCACGCAATAGCAGGCTGATTGGAGCTACTTACCTGGTCTTCCGGGTTCCCCGCTACTAAGCTGCGCGGCGGGCGGGCTGCGCATGCGCAGTAAGGTCTGTCAGCTGGAGGAGCTCTATTTAAAGGGGCAGTCCTCCACTGACTGATGCTGCAAGGAATAGGAAAAATTACAGCATGGAGCAGCCCAGGAGGAAGGCTGCTCCCAAGTTAATGATGCCTCACTCCAGCTCTTATTGGATGGGGTGAGGAGGAGGAGGAGGACAGAGATCTTCCCCCCGGCGGGCGGAAGGAAGCGGCCTGCCTCTGCCACCAAGAAGGCCTTGCTCGAGGTGGCAGAGGAGGTCACCTGCACCACCAACATATCGCGCACCTGCATACAGTGCAGGAGGCACTGCAATGACCTAAGTAGGTCAGCCAAAGTGAGTACACTTACTCATTCCCCTACACTCCGTCTGCCACATCACCGCCCCCACCCCACACCTCCTTCTGCACAGCCGAAACTACTCTGTCACATCACCCCTCACACCCACTCAAACCTCATCCTCATCTTACCTGCACTTACTCACCTCGCCAGTACTCATCCCGCCACTACCACTCAACCCAATCCTCATACAAACTCATGGCTCTATCTCATACTCACCCTCTCATGCATCTCTTTCACAGTCAGCCTCACGCAACCTGCCACTACCTGTGCTGCAGCCACAGGGCATGCATCACATATGTGCAGTAGGAAGAGTAAGGCAAACGTGTCGTGAGCATGAAGGGGATGCACAAGGGTGTTTGAGGGTTTGTCATGGTTTTTACTTATATTGAATTTCTGATCAACTCAAATTACATATTATATTGGCACCACTACTGCCACGTCTTTGCGAATCTTGTCTGGTTTGTGCAATAAAGCCCTTTCCTGAGGATCACAATGAAGACCCATAACTGATGCCACCCATTGTGTCACTGCAGAGTGGGTGTAGGTGTATTTGCAGGGCTCTTTTGTGCAGACGACTGAGAGATGTTGGCGATGTCCCCGGTGGCACCCTGGAAGGATGTGGAGGAGAAGTTGTTGAGGGCAGTGGTGACTTTGACAGTGACAGGTAAGAAGATGGTGCTCGGGCCAGCCGGGAGCAGCTCGGCATGAAGGAGGCTGCAGATGTCCACGACTACATGCCGAGTGACTCTGAGCCTCCGTGTGCACTGCTGCTCAGAGAGGTCCAGAAAGCTGAGCCTCGGTCTGTGGACCCTGTGGCGAGGGTAGTGCCCTCTGCGACGCATCTCTCTCTGCAGTTTCCCACCCTCCTGCTGTGCAGGTGGATGTGTCACAGCACTGTGTTGTGGAGCTCCACGTGTCAGAGGTGGACAGCATGGATGGCGAGGCTGGTGATGCTATTTGCCCTCCAAGGAGGTCATGACTGCAGTTATGGCGGTCCCATCCGGAAGATTCACATCTGAGGGGGTCCGCAAGGTAGGTACGTGTGTCTGGACACCAGGGTAAGTGTGCAAGTTGGTGAGTTTTCTTGTCAGGAGGAGGGTGGTGGAGGCCAAACTTTGTCCAAGGTGACAGAGTGGCCTCCTGCAATGAGTGGGGGTCTCCCCCCACCCCACCTGTCAAATGGACCTTTGTAGCTGCCACAGGCTGATAGCTGCAACACGTCCATTTCAACTGGGAGTGTTCCCCCAGTACGGGAAACAGTCCCAGTTGTTTGGAAAATCTCACCCCTCCTAAAATATCATGTTAATCAGGTCTCTAAACGACCTGAAATACCTAAATAAATACCTTAAGTGGCACCCCATCGGTTTTAATTGCCGGCGGGAGTCCCACATGCGGGGGCTGCGCGCGCATGTCAGCGCGTCTGTGGGGAACCTGGAAATGGGGCGGGTTGGAGCCGGGCTCCTGCCCCGCCCCGGGAATCCCCGATTTTCGTAGCCCCCCCCGCCAGGAACGCACCCGATCACGGGTGCTAAAATCGAGCCCTATGTCTCTATTTATAAAGCCCAGGATCCCGTATGCTTTCTCAATCGCTTTCTCAACCTGCCCTGCAACTTTCAATGATTTATGCACATATACCCCCAGATCTCGCTGTTCCTGTACTCCTTTTAGAGTTGTGCCCTCTAGTTTATATTGCCTCTCTTCGTTCTTCCTACCGAAATGTATCACTTCGCATTTTTTTGCATTAAATTTCATCTGCCACGTGTCTGCCCATTTCACCAGCCTAACTATATCCTCTTGAAGTCTATCAGTATCCTCCTCACTGTTCACTACACTTTCAAGTTTTGTTTCATCTGCAAATTTTGAAATTGTGCCCTGTGCACCTAAGTGCAAGTCATTAATATATATATAAAAAAAGCAGAGGTCCTAGTACTGACCCCTGCGGAACACCACTGTACACCTCCCTCCAGTCTGAAAAACAACAGTTCACTACTACTCTCTGTTTCCTGTCACTTAGCCAACTCTGTATCCATGCTGCCACTGCCCCCTTTATTCCATAGGCTTCAATCTTGATGATAAGCCTACCATGCGGCACTTTATCAAATGCCTTTTTAAAGTCCATATACACCACATCAACTGCATTGCCCTCATCTACCCTCTCTTTTACCTCATCAAAAAACCCTATCAAGTTAATTAAACACGATTTGCCTTTAACAAATCTGTGCTAATGATAATGATGCGTATGAGCCTCCTGCCATCCCTCTTCATCTAAACCTATCATCATATCCTTCAATTCCTTTCTCCCTCATGTGTTTATCTAGCTTCCCCTTAAATATATCTATGCTATTCGCCTCAACTACTCCTTGTGGTAGAGAGTTTCACATTCTAACCACTCTCTGGGTAAATAAGTTTCTCCCGAATTCCTTATTGGATTTATTAATGACTATCATATATTTTATGGCCCCCAGTTCTGGTATCCCCCGCAAGTGGAAACGTGTTCTCTACATCTTAAGTGCACAGGGTAAAAACCGCTAGTTGCCCTTGTAAATGTGCATGAAGGATGCTGGCCTCCACGTGGCTTGTGGACTCCTTCCCATAACGAGCAAATAGGAATCTATATCCGGATTACATCTTTTGTCTGTTAGCCAATTGCAGTGTCACCGTTGTATTTTATTTCCGCTCTTACTTTTCCCCATGACGTAATCTGACACAAGAATACATGTGCTCGATTCGGATTTGAAAATATCTTCTTTCTGTGGCAAAGCAATGACTGTGCAGGAACAAGGCTCCTGTTGTTTTGAATTCCATGACTTTGGGGCATTTTCTTCCAAGCAAATAGAACACATTCTTATGTTTAATCATCCATCGAATTTACATCTTCTAATCCAATTCATTTCCTTAATTTGGCACAGTAGATCTTGTAATCTACCATCAGTCAGCCAAATGAAAATATATGGACAACTGTGTGAAATAAGGTACTTTCCAAAAGATTTCAATTGAGCAGCGGACCTGCCATTATAATTGCAGGCGCTGAACAGACAGCAACTGAGGTGTCAGCTGTGGCTCAGTGGGTAGCTCTCTTGTCTCTGAGTCAGACTGTCGTGGGTTCAAGTCCCAATCCAGAGACTTGAGTACATAATTCAGGCTGACACTTCCAGTGCAGCCCTGAGGGAGTGCTGCACTGTCAGAGGTGCCCTCTTTTGGATGAGACTTTAACCTGAGGCTCTGTCTGTCCTCTCAGGTGGACATAAAAGATCCTACGGCACTTTTTCGAAAAAGAGCAGGGGAGTTCTCCCCGGTGTCCTGGCCAATATTTATCCCTCAACCTACATCACTTAATATACAGATGATCGGGTCATTATCACATTGCTGTTTGTGGGACCTTGCTGTGCGCAAATTGGCTGCCGTGTTTCCAAATTACAATAGTGACTACACTTGTGTGAGGCAAAGGAGGAGATTGCGGGGGCTCTGACACATATATTCAGAACCTCTCTGGCCACAGGGGATGTGCCAGAGGACTGGAGAACCGCTAATGTAGTACCATTATTCAAGAAGGGGAGTAGGGAAAAACCAGGGAACTACAGGCCAGTGAGCCTAACATCAGTGGTAGGAAAATTATTGGAAAAAATTCTGAAGGACAAAATTAGTCTCCACTTGGAGAAGCAAGGATTAATCAGGGATAGTCAACATGGCTTTGTCAAGGGAAGATCATGTCTGACTAATTTGATTGAATTTTTTGAGGGGGTGACTAGGCGTGTGGATGAGGGTAACGCAGTGGATGTGGTATACATGGATTTCAGTAAGGCCTTCGATAAAGTCCCCCACAGGAGACTGGTCAAGAAGGTACGAGCCCATGGAATCCAGGGTGCCTTGGCACTTTGGATACAAAACTGGCTTAGTGGCAGAAGGCAGAGGGTGATGGTCGAAGGTTGTTTTTGTGACTGGAAGCCTGTGGCCAGTGGGATACCACAGGGATCGGTGCTGGGTCCCTTGCTGTTTGTGGTCTACATTAATGACTTGGATATGAATGTAAAAGGTATGATCAGTAAGTTCGCTGATGATACAAAAATTGGTAGGGTGGTAAATAGCGAGGAGGATAGCCTCAGTCTGCAGGACGATATAGATGGGTTGGTCAGATGGGCGGAACAGTGGCAAATGGAATTTAACCCGGAAAAGTGCGAGGTGATGCACTTTGGAGGGACTAACAAGGCAAGGGAATACACAATGAATGGGAGGACCCTAGGCAAGACAGAGGGTCAGAGGGATCTTGGTGTGCAAGTTCACAGATCCCTGAAGGCGGCGGAACAGGTAGATAAGGTGGTAAAGAAGGCATATGGGATACTTGCCTTTATTAGCCGAGGCATAGAATATAAGAGCAAGGAGGTTATGATGGAGCTGTATAAAACACTGGTTAGGCCACAGCTGGAGTACTGTGTGCAGTTCTGGTCGCCACACTACAGGAAGGATGTGATCGCTTTGGAGAGGGTGCAGAGGAGATTCACCAGGATGTTACCAGGGCTGGAGCGCTTCAGCTATGAAGAGAGACTGGGAAGATTGGGTTTGTTTTCCTTGGAGCAGAGGAGGCTGAGGGGGGACATGATTGAGGTGTACAAAATTATGAGGGGCATAGATAGGATGGATACTAAGGAGCTTTTTCCCTTCGTTGAGGGTTCTATAACAAGGGGGCATAGATTCAAGGTAAAAGGCGGGAGGTTTAGAGGGGATTTGAGAAAGAACTTTTTCACCCAGAGGGTGGTTGGAGTCTGGAACTCACTGCCTGAAAGGGTTGTGGAGGCAGGAACCCTCACAACATTCAAGAAGCATTTGGATGAGCACTTGAAATGCCATAGCATACAAGGCTACGGACCAAATGCTGGAATATGGGATTAGAGTAGACAGGGCTTGATGGCCGGCGCGGACACGATGGGCCGAAGGGCCTCTATCCGTGCTGTATAACTCTATGACTCTCTACTTCATTAGTTGTAAAGTGCCTTGGGACATCCTGAGGTCACGAAAGGTGCTATATAAATGCAAGTCTTTCTTTTTTCTCTAACTGCTTGCACTGCCCAGCTTGAGGCCCCCTGTTTCCGGCATGTGCCCTGGCTGCCTACGAAGGAGGTTTTATCAATATGGCTGGCGACCCACTTCTGGCGTGGAATGATCGCTATACCGCCCGCCATATTGGACCCTTATGCGCCCGTTTTTTGCCTGTAAAATGGATGCAGTGCGATCCATTTTCTTGGCCAATCAATTCACCACATCAAAAAATGAGAAAGAAAAAGGAAAGAAAGGAAAAGAAAGAAAGGAAAAAGAAAGAAAGAAAGTAAAAGGAAAGAAAGAAAAGAAAGAAAGAAAGGAAAAAGAAAGAAAGAAAAAGGAAAGAAAGAAAAGAAAGAAAGGAAAAGGAAAGAAAAGAAAGGAAAGAAAGAAAGGAAAAAGAAAGAAAGGAAAAAGAAAGAAAAGAAAAAGAAAGAAAGAAAAGAAAGAGAAGGAAAAGGAAAGAAAGGAAAAGAAAAGAAAGGAAAAGGAAAGAAAAGAAAGGAAAAAGAAAGAAAAGAAAGGAAAAGGAAAGAAAGGAAAAGGAAAGAAAAGAAAGGAAAAAGAAAGAAAGAAAAGAAAGGAAAAGGAAAGAAAGGAAAAGGAAAGAAAAGAAAAAGAAAGAAAGGAAAAGGAAAGGAAAGAAAAAAAGGAAAAGGAAAGAAAGGAAAGAAAGAGAGAGGAAAAAGAAAGAAAGAAAAGAAAGAGAAGAAAGGAAAAAGAAAGAAAGGAAAAGGAAAGAAAGGAAAGAAAGAAAGAAAAAGAAAGAAAGGAAAAGGAAAGAAAAGAAAGGAAAAAAAAGAAAGGAAAAGGAAAGAAAAGAAAGGAAAGAAAGAAAGAAAGGAAAAGGAAAGAAAGGAAAGAAAGGAAAAGAAAGAAAGGAAAAGGAAAGAAAAGAAAGGAAAAAGAAGGAAAGGAAAGAAAGAAAGAAAGGAAAAGGAAAGAAAGGAAAGAAAGAAAGGAAAAGAAAGGAAAAGGAAAGAAAAGAAAGGAAAAAGAAAGAAAGAAAAGAAAGAGAAGAAAGAAAGGAAAAAGAAAGAAAGGAAAAGGAAAGAAAGGAAAAGAAAGATGGGACACTCACCTGACGAAGGAGAAAGCCTCCGAAAGCTTGTGATTTTCAAATAAGACAGTTGGACTATAACCTGGTGTTGTAAGATTCCTTACATTTGTCAACCCCAGTCCATCACCGGCATCTCCACATCATCAATAAATTCCTAGCAGCCAATGTTGGACATATAGCAAGGTCACAAAACCAGCAAATGAATTGCGTGACCTGTTGACCTATTATTTCCTGATAGGGTTGGTAGAGGGAGGGGCATTGGCCAGGACATCGGGAGAACCCTCTACACTTTCTCGAAATAAAAAAAGCACCCTGAAGATAGATAGTGCATGCAATGGGATAAATAAATGAATGAGGCCTCCTGCTCGGCTGAAGTATGGTTCTCATCTTTGATACTTCAAGTGTGATTGAAGAGCTGCGCAGGGAAATTTTTATTACACTGATAGACTTGGTACTCAAAACAATACTTAGATAAATTTATACTGTGCTATGAATTCTGCTGCATAATTTTGCTCTTGTCATCTATATTAAGGCCCTCTAGGTATCTTTTTTATTTATTATTCATTCTTGGGATGTGGGCGTCACTGGCAAGTCCGGTGTTTGTTGCCCGTCCTTAATTGCCCTGAGAAGGTAGTGGTCGGCCTCCTTCTTTAACCACTGGTGGTGGTTTGATACTACTGAGTGTCTGATTGGGCCACTTCAGAGGGAAGTTAAGAATCAACCACATTGGACTGGGGCTGGAGTCACATATAGGCCAGACTGGGTAAGGACGGCAGGTTTCCTTCCCTAAAGGACATTAATGAACCAGTTAGGTTTTTACCACAATCCTACAGTTTTGTGGCCAATTTACTGATACCCGCTTTTTATTTCCAGATTTTAAAAACTGAATTCTAATTCTCAAACTACCATGGTGGGATTTGAATTCATGGTCAGTAGATTATTAGTCTAGTAACATAACCACTACACCACTGTACCCGTTAGGTAGGAGAGAGCAACTTACACTTCAGTCTGATTTGTGTAACATACGTGAATTAGAAATGTGAATAATACATTAGATTCGTGTTATACGGATAATTGGTAAACTCGTAAAGCTAGAAATTACTGCTGGTGATATTAGCAGATGAATATTAACACATTAAATTACATTCCTCTGTCCACTATTTCAGCTGAGGCGTCATAGAATCATACAGCAATGAAGGAGGCCATTCGGCCCATCATGCCAGCTCTTTTGAAAGAGCTATCCAATTAGTCCTACTCCCCCACTCTTTCCCCATAGCCCTGCAAATTTCTTTCCTTTTCAAGTATATATCCAATTCCCTTCTGAAAGTTATTATTGAATCTGCTTCAGGCAGTGCATTCTAGATCATAATAACTCGCTGCGTAAAAAAATTTCTCCTCATCTCCCCTCTGGTTCTTTTGCTAATTACCTTAAACCTGTTTCCTCTGGCTATCGACTCTCCCACCAGTGGAAACTGTTTCTCCTTATTTACTCCATCAAAACCCCTCATAATTTTGAACACCTCTATTAAATCTCCCCTCAACCGTCTCTGCTCTAGGGAGGCCTGATTAAATCGAACAGTTGTTAAATTAGCAGACAGAGGAATGTCACGTGAATGCATTCAACGATCTTATATTGCCAATTATCATGGCCATGGTTACTTATCATTCAACGATCTTATATTGCCAATTATCATGGCCATGATTACTTATCATTCAACGATCTTATATTGCCAATTATCATGGCCATGATTACTTATCCCAACTTGCCTACAAAGACCATTGTTTATTGCTGCACTTTGTAAACAGCTATTTCCGAAGGGCAAGTTCAGAAATAAATCCCCAGTTTGTTTCTTGGGCTGCTGGTGGCTGGCAGCAGAAGAGGGTGGTCTTTCCATGCAGGTGAACTTCAAATGAGGCACTTTCGTTGATTAGTTGATTGATAAGGGGCATTATAACAGCAATTTTAACCTGGAGCATTTTACAGCAGCCCGATTCAAATTCTAACCATCTTTACCAATCAGAATTTTTGTTTTCTATCAATTTGCCCTGAAATGAGTCACCTCCCTTTTTAAAAAGTTTTGTTACATAAGCTGTACCGACCCCTGTAACCCCTTTGTGAAAATATCTCTGTACCAATATAACGTGACCTCTTCCGTGACCCGGAGCTGTTCTTCCTTTCCAGAGATCAAGACATTGCCTTCTGAATTGTCATCCATCAGCTCCTTTACTCTACCATTTTCCAACAACTTGCATTTATATAGCGCCTTTAATGTAGTAAAATGTCCCAAGGCGATTCACAGGAGCAATTATCAAACAAAATTTGACACCGAGCCACAAAAGGAGATATTAGGACAGGTGACCAAAAGCTTGGCCAAAGAGATAGGTTTTAAGGAGCATCTTAAAAGAGAGAGGTTGAGAGACGGAAAGGTTTAGGGAGGGAATTCCAGAGCATAGGCACGGCCGCCAATGGTGGGGCGAAGGAAATCGAGGTTGCGGCAAGGGGCCAGAATTGGAGGAGCACAGAGATCTTGGAGGGTTGTAGGGCTGGAGGAGGTTACAGGGAAAGGGAGGGGGCGAGGTCATGGAGGGATTTGAAAACAAGGATGAGAATTTTAAAATCGAGCGTTCCCGGACCAGAAGCCAATGTAGGTCAGCGAGCACAGGGGTGATAGTTGGAGTTAGGATACAGGTAGCAGAGTTTTGGATGAGCTGAAGTTTACGGAGGGTGGAAGGTGGGAGGCACCTTAAGATCTCCAATTTAATTTCTATAAAGATAAAGATGCAGTTTTTGTTTGCTGATGCTGCTTTGTGCTAAGCTGAGAGATTGTTCAGAAACTGCAGACAAAGAAGGCCAACTACAGCATCTCCCCCCACCACCACGACCATCAAACTGCCATGGTTCACTCTATAACACCAAGTGGTCCAGCCAAGAACTGATTGTATGCACTGCATGTAGCTTGTGTTTCTGCAGCAGGTGATACTCAAACTCAAGATTCTATCTTACTTTATCCTAAACCACAGAAATGTTAAATGAGCATCTTAAACTTCTGTCAGGTCAGAGTGTCCGCCGTGGTTCAGTGGATAGCACTCTCACCTCTGAGTTAGAAAGTTGTGGGTTCAAGTCGCACTCCAGAGTCTTGAGCACAAAATTCTAGGATGACACTCCCAGTCCAGTGCTGAGGGAGCACTGCACCATCAGAGGTGCCATCTATCAGATGTGACATCAACTCAAGGCCCTGTCTGCTCTCTCAGGTGGAGATAAAAGATCCCCTGGCACTATTTTGTAGAAGATCAGGGAAGTTCTCCCTGGTGTCCTGGCCAATATTTATTCCTCAACCAACATCACTAAAGGAACAAATGATCTGGTCATTATCACATTGCTGTTTGTGTGCAAATTGGCTGCTGTGTTTCCAACATTATAACAGTGGCTACAATTCAAAAGTACCTAATTAGCTGTGAAAGGCACTATATAAATGCAAGTGCTTTCTTTTTACATTGCTGGGCCAGTACACAAATGGTTAAAAAGTAAAATGGCCCCTTTTATGGTCTAGTACCATCAAGTCTCTCAGCTAACAGACCTGAACTTAACCCCCCTCCTCCTCCTCCCTCTCCCCCCGGGGACAAGATTGCTCATCTCAACTAGGTCATGTCTCTTCTTGCATCGCTGGAGTGTCGTGTAGTGGGTCAACCAAGGAGCATCATTTACAGTGTCCATGGAGACGTCTGGGAGCTGGGCTGTCCCGCCCTCTGAACTCCAGAGGATAGCAGAGACACTTTTTGCAGCTAACTGCGGGGGAGGAGAGGAGAAGTGTGGGGGGTGGGGGGGTGGTGGTGAGAGAGTTACAAAAATAAACTGACAAATTTGCGACTCTAGCTAATGGATTCCACCAAATGTCTTAATTAAGACTTAAAGTCCCCCGATGGCATAAATCAACAAAGGTTTGCGACGCGACAGGCAGCTGTCACACTGTACAGTCTTGCAGCAATTCGTGACGTTAAATTCAGAGTGGGTCTTAATACACACAGGCGTGTGTGTGCGATACTTTATAAATCAGCCAGGTGCACATAAAAAATTATAAATTCTGCAGTTCTTGATCTCAAATTAACGCCAGGGCAGAAAACTAGTACTTTTGTTGTTCTTTTTTAAAAAAAAAAGCCCCCAAAGAATGTCGCTGTCTCCTGAAGCACAAACAGCATTAAAAAAGCCCCAATGCAAATGGAGATGAATGGAGCCCAAGCCACTGAGGTAATTAAAAATGTATTTTCCATCTCCTAGTAATTGAATTGTGTACAAGCCGCAAGTTAATGAGGTCATCTTCCCTCAAGTACCGACAGGAAACCAGGAATAATTATCTCTCAATTTTTCCTTATGTAGCAATTAATTTTAACCATTCCACTCTGCCCCCTCCCCCCACCCGCCCCCCCCTTACTTCCCCAGCCCAGTCAGTCAAAGTCACGGCTAAACCAAATTGACAAGCCGATTGATACGAGAGAGGCACTGGGAGCTGCCGAGGCACACAAGGCAATCAAGGGGCTCCAGCTGTTGCCGGCAAAGCGTTTCCAGGTGAACGTCACCTGGGATTTTGCATTCTGCCACTCCGGAGGGCGCAGGACGCCTGGCAGTTGCTGGCAGCACCATCTGGTGCCAGGTGGGCCGAAGGAGAGAATGGGGGCGGGGGGGGGGGTGCAAAGTACCGATTCTTGTTCAGCGAGGAGGCAGAACAGGGAGGGAGGGGAAAAGGATGAGGTGCAACCCCCACCCCACCCCACCCCGCCCAACATAAAAAAAGAAGGCAGTTGTCAAAGGGGGTTCGCAGTTAGTTTAACCTCATGCTCCATTTAAAATAACTCACATTGGAGCCTCGCTGTTTTACAGTCGTTCCCCTGCCGTTTAATCAGAAGCTATTATTTTTTTTAAGGAAATTACTGAAATTTAACAAACCCTTTTCTGGAAAGTAGGTGCAGTCCCGAGATCATCAACCGGCAACAAGAAGCTGTCAGTCATCTCTCCAAAGCAGTTAATGGCCGCTGTCTGGAATTAAAAGTACAACAAACTTGCTCCCTTCCAGCCCTTCAAAACTGTGGAACTCCTCACCAACCTTAGTTTCCCCGTCTTCTTACAATCTTTAGGCTTTTGAAAACCCTACGTTTGTTGTCACCTAACCACTGGTTCTAATTTTACCTCATCTTCTCCCTTTATCTTTTCATTCTTGGTGATGTCCCATAATGTGGCCCTTGGCCCTTCCCCTACGAGGCACATTTACACCGACTCTATGTCATTGGTGATATGAACACAATATTCCCCTTGCCGCATTTTAACAGAAACAAGGCAAACTCTGCTTCTTCAACGATACCCAGCATCCAACTTTTCTTGGCTCCCGGGTGCAGAGGTCAGACGCATGGCAGAAACAAGCAAAGAAGTTATTCTAAACCTTTATAAATCATTGGTCAGGCCTCAGCTGAAGCACTGTGTACAAATCTGGGCACCACACTTTAGGAAGGATGCCAAGGGTTTGGAGAGGATGCAGAGGAGATTTACCAGAACAGTACCATGGATGAAGGGCTCCAGTTGTATGGAGAAGCTGGGATTCTTCTCCTTACTGCAGAGAAGGTTGAGGGGAGATTTAATAGAGGTGTTGAAAATCATGAGGGGCTTTGATAGAGTAAATAAGGAGAAACTGTTTCCTCTGGTGGGTGGGTCAGTAACCAGAAGACACAGATATAAAATAATTGATGAAAGAGACAGAGGGGAGATGAGGAGAATTTTTTTTTATGCAGAGAGTTGTCATGCATTGACCTTCCTGCCAATGGAAACAGTTTCTTCTTATCTATTCCATCAAAACTCCATCAACATTAACAGCATTGGTAGGGGTGGTACAATTCACCTCTGTGCCTCTAGCTTAAGGAAGGAAAGAAATCCCACTGCTGATGACTATCCAGTGACCCCTGCTGGACGTAGGCACCTGAGACGTTGGTGAGGACAGGGCAGAAATTGTACGAGGATCCACTATCCTCTGGCTGAAGTCAAGCAGCCTCTCGACATTGGTCGTCTTGGCTCAACACTTGAGTAATGGCCACTTGAGTGAAGCAGCAGAGCACAAGTAGTTTCTGCGCATCCCCATCTCAGCAAGGAATGAATGCCCTCAGGAGAGGGAAAGAGGGTAGAAAACTGGTGGGAAAAAGTATCGATGCTTGTTTGTTTGTTCTGCCCTTTTCCTTTTAAGAAATCTAATGCCGCTGATAAACCGCTGGTTTGAGACTGGTGCGAAGCTGTGCTGAGTTATACACCAGTCTTCTCATCACTCTGTGTTCAGTGTGTGCTGTCAGTTGAACAACTTCACTCCCTAGACACAAAAAACACTTAGTTTCGATGCAAAAAGCTCTGGTAAAAATGGGCCATGAAAAATATTGAAACAGGGACTGATGGCATTATTCTGATGTTGACAGAATGACGCTGAGATATTCACCATAAAAAGTGTAGGCATCTTCCAGATTTCGAACAGCAGGTCTTCTGTTGCCCTTCAGCTATAGTGAAGTATTTTAATAACCAAAGATGATAGTAACCACAGTGTGGAAGCTTTTGTTTCTGTTGTACTTTGTTCATATGAGGTCAGTGCATAAAGTGATGTGCAGCTCTTTGAGATGAGTTAGCTATGCAGAGCCCTTAAAGGTCGTAGTGCAGCAATAACTTGCATTTATTGCAGTGACTGGTGAAATGGGCAGACACATGGCAGATGAAATTTAATGCAGAGAAGTGTGAAGTGATGCATTTTGGAAGGAAAAACGAGGTGAGGCAATATAAACTAAATGGTAAGATAACAGAGAGACGTTTGGGTTCATGTACACAAATCTTCGAAGGAGGCAGGACTAGTTGAGAAGGTTGTTAAAAAAACACTTGGGATCCTTGGCTTTATAAATAGACGTACAGAGTACAAAAGCAAGGAAGTTATGCTAAACCTTTATAAATCACTGGTTAGACCTGAGCTAGAATATTGTGTCCAATTCTGAGTGCCACACTTTAGAAAGGATTTCAAGGCCTTGGAGAGGTGCAGAGGAGATTTACCAGAATGTTATCAGGGATGAGGGGAGATTTAATAGAGGTGTTTAAAATCATGAAGGGTTTTGATAGATTAAATAAGAAGAAACTGTTTCCAGTGGCAGAAGGGTCGGTAACCAAAGGACACAGATTTAAGGTAATTGGCAAAAAAACCAGAGGCGAGATGAAGAGAATTTTTTTTACGCAGCGAGTTGTTATGATCTGGAATTCACTGCCTGAAAGGATGGTGGAAGCAGATTCAATAGTAACTTTCAAAAGGGAATTAGACAAATACTTGAAAAATTTGCAGGGCTACGAGGAAAGGGACTATTTGGATAGCTTTTTCAAAGAGCCAGCACAGGCAATGGGCCGAATGGCCTCCTTCAGTGCTGTATCATTCTATGATTCCATGAGGGAATTCAGTTATGTCAAGAGACTAGAGAAGCTGGGATTGTTCTCCTTGGAGCAAAGAAAGTTAAGGGGAGATTTAGTAGAGGTGTTCAAAATTATGAGGGGTTTTGATAGGATAGTTAGGGAGAAACTATTTCCACTGGCAGGAGGGTCGGTAACCAGAGGACACAGATTTAAGATATTTGGCAAAAAAAACCAGGGGACGATGAGAAGAATGTTTTTACGCTGTGGGTTGTTATGATCTGGAATTCACTGGCTGAAAAGACGGTGGAAGCAGATTCAATAATAACTTTCAAAAGGGAATTGGATAAAAACTTAAAAAGGAAAGAACTGCTGAACTATGGGGAAAGAGCAGGGGAATGGGACTAATTGGTAGCTCTTTCAGAGAGCTGACACAGGCACAATGGGCCAAATGGCCTCCTTCTGAGCTGTATGATTCTATGAATCTATAATATAGTGCCTTTAATGTAGGAAAACATCCCAAGGTGCTTCACAGGAGCATAATTAGACAAAAATTGACATTGAGACAAAGAAGGAGCTATTAGGACAAGTGACTAAAAGCTTGGTCAAAGAGGTACGTTTTAAGGAGCGTCTTAAAGGAGGAGAGAGGTGGTGAGATGCAAAGGTTTAGGGAGGAAATTCCATAGTTCAGGGCCTAGGCAGCTGAAAACACGGCCGCCCACGGTGGGGTGAAGGGAGCGGGACAATGCTCAAAAGGCCAGAGCTGGAGGATCGTAGCGATCTCGGTGGGTTGTAGGGCTGGAGGAGGTTTCAGAGATAGGGAGGGGCGAGGCCATGGAGAGATTTGAACATGGAATCATAGAAAGGTTACAGCATGGAAGGAGGCCGTTCGGCCCATCGAGTCCACACCGAGTTCATGAGGATGAGAATTTTAAAATCGAGGAGTTGGTTAAGTGCATGAAAAGTTCAACAAGTATTGTGACAAGCATGTTTCATTTCTTTTGTTTCCAAAATGTGAAATAACAGTGTCAAGAGTTGTGAAGACAATGCAAGTGCACATCTGACCATCTATTGTATATTAAAAGTCTTGCATACTGTGCCCATCACAATCACTTTAGCATATCCTGTGACTCACTGGGGGCAATAGCACTGGAGACTTGCAAGCCTTTGGCTCCGTGGTAGCATTCCCGCCTCTGAGTCAGAAGGTGCAGTGTTCTAACGAGTGGAGACCGGAGGTCTGGTGTTGAATTCTGGGTTGACAGCCAGCGTCTGGTGGGTGCGGGTGACCCTCCCCTCATCGTCTGGGTTGTGGGAGCCCATAATACCCTTCGTTTAGGACTAACCTCCCTTTGGGCTGGTATAAAGATGATCATGCCCATGGTAGGAACATTCACGTCGTAGACTGTCAAACAGCCTGCGAATCCTTCCTTTACTTCACACTGTTGTCCAAGGGAACAGTGTAAAGGAAGTCTTTACAGGCTCATGCTGGGGTGCAGTTTCACCGGTGCCGGCCATTTTTTGGCGAGTAACAAGCATGCAAGATCCATAAGACATTTGGTACTCAAAAGGGTTAATCTGTGGCGTGTCATTTCAGTGACGTGTGGCAGAAGACTTGCTTTGGGTGTTTTTTTTATTGCTGTTTCACTGCTGTTGCGACCAGTTTGCTTTGAACATTCTCCCTTTTGGTGAATCTCGTTAGCCAATCAATTGCACTAAATTCGAATCAAAGGGCTGGAATACAGCTAGATAGCCTGTAATGTGTTCCAAGTCTACTGTTTCTGAGGTGTGACCTTAATCGGCAGACCATGATGGGACATCACATAACTAAACCAAATACCCAATGTGTTTTACAGGGCTCCCAAAGTCAGCATTATAAGGGAAATCTTCTCTATTCTATAACTTCAATTGCGACTGGAATTTTCTCCACAAGTTGAAGCAGAGCAATGTTTGTCTAGCACAGACGGGCAGATCTCCCATGGCATTGCTCACAGTTAACCTTGGGGTCCAGAGTATGGTTATGATGTTTTGCCGCTAACCTGACTTTTCCCTTTAAAGGCTGCTGCTCGATGTAGGCAAATCCATGTAACTGTATCTACTGGTAATCTCATGAGGTCCACCAAAGGGCATGTAACTGCTTGTAAATTTCAGGCTGCAGATCATTGACTGTTTTTTCTCTCTTTACTTTTAAGATTGTTTTGTAGCTGTGCCAAAAGCAAAATGGTGGATGTAGATTAGCTGCAACACTTTTATATATTCACTAACGCGGGCTGTGCTCTGGGGGAAGGAGAATGAAAACCCAAAGATGTTTTACAAATATATAAACAGCAAGAGGATAACTAAGAAAAGAGTAGGGCCTATTAGAGACCAAAAAGGTAACCTGTGTGTGGAGGCGAAAGCTTTGGGTATGGTTCTTAATGAATATCTTGCGTCTGTCTTCACAAAAAAGGGGGACGATGCAGGAGTGTGAAATATTGGATGGGATAAACATAGTGAGAGAGGAAATGTTAGGGGGTTTAGCATCCTTGAAACTAGATAAATTGCTAGGCCCTGATAAAATGTATCTCAGGCTGTTAAGAGAAGCAAGGGAGTAAACAGCGGTGGCTCTGACCATCATTTTCCAATCCTCTCTGGCTACAGGTGTGGTGCTGGAGGACTGGAGGACTGCTAACGTTGTACCGTTGTTTAAAAAGGGAGAAAGGGATAGACCGAGTAATTACAGACCAGTCAGTCTAACATCAGTGGTGAAAAAATTATTGGAAAAATATCTGAGTGACAGTATTAATTGTCATTTAGAAAGGCACGGATTAATCAAGAACAGTCAGCATGGATTTGTTAAGGGAAGGTCGTGTCCGACTAACTTGATTGAATTTTTTGAGGCAGTAACAAGGAGGGTCGATGAGGGTAGCGCGTTTGATGTAGTCTACATGGATTTTAGCAAGGCTTTTGACAAGGTCCCACATGGCAGACTGGTCAGAAAAATAAAAGCCCATGGGATCCAAGGGAAAGTGGCAAGTTGGATCCAGAATTGGCTCAGTGGCAGGAAACAAAGGGAAATGGTCGATGGGTGTTTTTGTGACTGGAAGGCTGTTTCCAATGGGTTCTGCAGGCTTGATTTTTGTGGTTTATATCAATCATTTAGACTTAAATGTAGGGGGCATGATTAAGAAGTTTGCTGATGATACAAAAGTTGGCCGTGTGGTTGATAGTGAGGAGGAAAGCTGTAGACTGCAGGAAGATATCAATGGACTGGTCAGGTGGGCAGAAAAGTGGCAAATGGAATTCAATCCAGAGAATTGTGAGGTAATGCATTTGGGGAGGGCAAACAAGACAAGGGAATACACAGTAAATGGGAGGATACTGAGAGGTGTAGAGGAACAGAGGGACCTTGTAGTGCATGTCCATAATCCCTGAAGGTAGCAGGACAGGTAGATAAGGAAGTTAAGAAGGCACACGGGATACTTTCCTTTATTAGTCGAGGCATAGGATAGCATAGAATCATAGAATCATAGAAAATAGGAGCAAGAGTAGGCCATTCGGCCCTTCGGGCCTGCTCCGCCATTCAAAACGATCATGGCTGATCGTCTAACTCAGTACCCTGTGCCCGCTTTTTCCCCATATCCCTTGATCCCTTTAGCATTAAGAAATATATCTATCTCCTTCTTGAATACATTTACTGACTTGGCCTCCACTGCCTTCTGTGGTAGAGAATTCCACAGGTTCACCACCCTCTGAGTGAAAAAATTTCTCCTCATCTCGGTTCTAAATGGCATACCCTGTATCCTGAGACTGTGACCCCTGGTTATGGATTCCCCATTCATCGGGAACATCCTCCCTGCATCTAGTCTGTCTAAGAGCAGGGAGGTTATGCTGGAGCTGTATAAAACACTAGTTGGGCCACAGCTAGAGTACTGCATACAGTTCTGGTCACCACATTACAGGAAAAATGTGAATGCACTAGAGAGGGTACAGAGGAGATTTACGGGGATTTTGCCAGGACTGGAGAATCTTAGCTATGAGGAAAGATTGGATAGGCTGGGGTTGTTTTCTTTGGAACAGAGGAGTCTGAGGGGAGATTTAATTGAAGTGCATAAAATTATGAGGGGCCTAGATAGAGTGGATAGGAAGGACCTATTTCCCTTAGCAGAGAGGTCAATAACCAGATGTCATAGATTTAAAGTAATTGGTAGAAGGATTAGAGGGGAGTTGAGGAGAATTTTTTTCACCCAGAGCGTGGTGGGGGTCTGGAACTCACTGCCTGAAAGGGTGGTGGAGGGAGAAACCCCCATCGCATTTAAAAAGTACTTGAATATGCACTCGAAGTGCCGTAACCCACAAGGCTATGGACCAAGAGCTAGAAAGTGGGATAACAAGCTCGAGGGGCTGAATGGCTTACTCCTGTTCCTAAGTGATTTAAATAACTAAGACATGGTTCCTAGCTCAATGCTGGAAAAGTCACTGCCGGGCACCCAATCCTCTGCTCCCCATAAGCCTCTATCACCGAGCTCCCAACCAGGACCAGGAACTGGCTTTAAGTCTTTACTGCTCTTTTACTTACTACTTCGCAGCCAGGAACTCAGCACAGGGCTTTTTTGGGAATTGAAGCAAGGAATAAGGCAGAAAACAACCAGTGGTAGGTGGAGTGGAGAGGTGGCAGGAGGAAGCCAGGCCATCAGAACCTGGCGTGGGTCAAGAGTGGAGAGAGATGGCAGGAGGGAGGCTTGGGCAAGAGACACGACTTTCACAGGCCTCAGGCAGGTGACACTGTGCACACACCTTCGAGTTAGGAGGACTCAATCAGAGGTAAGTACAACAAGTAGGCTTAGAAAGCATTAGACAAGTGTGTCAGAAACAGTGTGATGAAAGCAGTGTGAAAGACAGTAAGTGTTACACTTATAGAAAGTGATGTGCAACGCACATCTATATTACATTAAAATTCTTACATCTGCAAACACTTCCTGTCAATTGTTTCCACTGACTGAGAGTGTAATTACACCGTGACGAGTTTACATAGGATGTTTCCATTGTAAATTTGGATGTACAACAACAACAAAAACAACTTGCATTTATATAGCACCTTTAACATAGTAAAACGTCTCAAGGCGCGGCACAGGAGCGTAATCAAACAAAATTTGACACTGAGCCACATAGAAGGGTCAGTAAGCAGAGGACACAGATTTAAGGTGATTGGCAAAAGAACCAGAGATGACATGAAGAAAAAAATTTACGCAGAGAGATCTGGAATGCACTGCCTGAAAGAGTGGTGAAAGCAGATTCAATAATAACTTTCAAAAGGAAATTGGATCAATACTCGAAGGAGGAAAAATTTGTAGGGCTGAGGGGAAAGAGCAGGGCTGTGGAACTAAATGGATGGCTCTTTCAAAGAGTCAGGCACAATAGGCCAAATGGCCTCCTTCTGTGCTGCACAATTCTATAAGGAGATAATAGGACAAGTGACCAAATACTTGGTCAAAGGGGTGGGTTTTAAGGAACGTCTTAAAGGAGGAGAGAGAGGTGGAGAGGCGGAGAAGTTTAGGGAGGGAATTCCAGAGCTTAGGGCCTGGGCAGCTGAAGGCACGGCCGCCAATAATGGAGCCATGAAATTCATTATAGAAATATTTTAAAAAAGGACAGCATGAATGACTTTGAAACGGGGATCGAATTACATCTGCGCACCCTGGTCCAAATATCCCCCGGCCCCATAACACCTGGAGACTACACTTAGTCCTTACTCCCATAATCTATGTCATGGGAGATCGACTAGTGCCTTGTAATACTGTAAACAGATACATATATTTATATTGATCAATGGTATTACAGAGTGTAAATGAGGCATGAAAAGAGAGAGGATGACACAGTAGTAACATTCTAGATCTCAAAGAACTTCTTTTAAACTGTTCAGGAACTAAAAAAAAGCTCTAAATAGGAATCATTGTGAATGCAGATGTAACTGGCAATGACACACTGCTAGACCATGACAGCTAAGGAGAGACATTTATTGGGCCACTCTCGCTGAGGCAACTGGACTGATTGGACATAGATCATTTAAATGCTTGTTCATTAGAATGCCCTCCCCTGAAGTAATTTAATTTCAGTGGAACAGTGAGTATATTCCCCCTGTGTTAATGGTGATCTGAATTAAATTACAGCCCCACAGAAGAAACTCAGCCTCAAAGACCCATGACCTTTGGCTTGGATTGTCACACCCTGTGTAAATTAACAGGCACAAAACTTCCTCGCATTTCTATTTTATTAAATTACAAGAACGGCTACACCTTCATCCAGGTTCCAGTGGCTCTTTCTCGGGCTTTTCCTCTGGCATCAGTATGTCTGAAATAAGCCTCTTCTTGCTGTTCCAATTTAAATGAAATATACTCAGAGGTGGCCTACAATTACCGGGAGCTCTACAGTTTTTTTTTGTTGTAAAAAGCACTTATTGCGTTCAACAATATGGGAAGAAAATTCCCCGCAGTAATTAAGAATTATGTGCATTCAACCATGAGTATTCAAGGAAATAATGGCATAAAAATCCTATTGACTTTCACTTCGGTCTGTATCAATTTATTTGAAAAAGGTACGAGACACAATAAATTTTCCAGATGAGACATAAATGTCTCATTAGTAAAAAGGCTTCAATGCATCTTCACATGCACGCATACCAGCTCTGAGTCACTGAATAAAAGCTCGACAGTGAATGCATTACGATAATAGAAGTGAGCCACAATCAGTCTATAAGAACACACCATTTCCTATTCAGAAATCAGTTGCTCACTTCTTTTCCCAGATTCTATTAGAGGCATCCCAGCACTTAATGTTCATCCTAGTGTTTTTTTTAATGTGTGAACCCAAGAACAATGCCGTGGCTCAGCGGTTAGCACTCTCACCTCTGAGTCAGAGTCCCACTCCAGAGACTTGAGCACAAAATCTAGGTTGACAATCCCTGTGCAGTACTGAGGGAGTGCTGTGCTGTCGGAGATGCCGTCTTTCTGATGAGATGTTAAACCGAGGCCCCGTCTGCTCTCTCAGGTGGATGTAAAAGATCCCACGGCACTATTCGAAGAAGAGCAGGGGAGTTCTCCCTGGTGCCCTGGGCCAATGTTTATCCCTCAACCAACACCTAAAACTGATTATCTGGTCATTATCACATTGCTGTTTGTGGGACCTTGCTGTGAGCAAAATGGCTCCCATGTCTCCTACATTACAACAGTGACTACACTTCAAAAAAAGTACTTCATTGGCAGTAAAGGTTGTAGGATACGCCATTTGGATGCACCAGCCAACCTGCTTGAAGAAGAAGAAAAAGATGAGGACCTGCTGTTTGACTAATGTTGCTGAGTGGCTTTGGTAGCCTGCTATTCATTGAAGTAGCAAACATTTTGAGCTTGACAAATATTAACACCTGTGACATATCTGTATATTTGTCATATTTAATGTAAGGTGATTGACCTTTCTTTTCAATCTGAAGCTTCTGCAGCCCAGACAACTCAGTTCTATTTGCCCTTTAACTTCTCTTGTTAAATTCTGTGGTTGGGGGGGGGGGGGGTTGGAAAAGTTGGTGGTTTTTTTTTAGGTGCTACTGCCTTATTGATGGATAATTTCTACATCAGAACGCCAACTTGGGATATATGCAAATTAGTGGAAACATGGATTTAAACTTTATACGTGGCTCCTCTGAGGTTCCAGCGTATGGAGCCTCTAAGCTGGGATATCTCTGCTTTAGCACCATCTTTGTTACTATTTGAGGCACTGACACACAAACTCCTCAATGCAAAAGGTATACATGATTCAACACTTACTACATTATGGGTATGGTAGTCTAGTGGTTATGGTACTGGACTAGCAACCCAGTAGATCTAGAGTTCAAATCCCACCATGGCAATCTACATAAAACTGAATTCAATAAAACTGATAATTGGTTCACTGATGCCCTTCATGTCTGGGCCTACCTATATAACAATATGTGGTTGACTTTTCTGGCAAGCTACAAAATGGAAGAGTAAGGAGAAATAGCTAATGATCCAGGCATCAGATCAGGACAAGACTCAGGCAAACCCAGCCTAGTCAACCTGAAGCACCAACATTTGGGAAGTGAAGTGTTTGCAAGGATCTTCAGCCAAAAAGTGCCAAATAGATGATCTTACTCCTGAGCTCCCTATCAACATTCAACATTCAGCCAATTCGGCTTGCTCCACATATTTAAGAAGCAGCTGTGGAAGCTAATAACATCACAGTTGTACGGCTGAAGATCTGAGCGCCAGAACTAGCCTACTCTCTAGCCAAAGTATTTCAGCGTAGATAAGACATTGGCACATCTGCTGCCTTATTCGTTCCCTCCCAATCATCAAGAAAATGATGGAAGTGGAAAAACTCTCCAGTGGCTGAAATCATACCTCACACATAGGAAGATGGTCGTGATTGTTGGAGCCCAATCACCGCTCCAGGACATCGTTGCAGGAATTCCTCAGGGCAACATTCTCCACCAGCTGCTTCATCAATGATTGTCATAAGGGCAGGAGTGGAGCACCGCTGATTCTACAGTGTTCAGCTCCCTTACACTGTACAAGGGTACGTTAGCATAATGGTTTTGTTACTGGATTAGTAGTATTTCGGAGGCCTGGACTAATAATCCAGAGAACGTGAGTTCAAATTAGACAGTTCTGTCAAAGAGCTGGCATGGGCCAAATGGTCTCCTTTGGTATTGTAACATTCAATAATTCTATCAAACCCCACCATGACAGTTTGAGAATTTGAATTCAGTTTTTTTTTAAATCTGGAAATAAAAAGCTGGTATCAGTAAAAAAAAAATAACCATGAAACTGTTGGATTGTCGTAAAAACGCAACTGGTTCACTAATGTCCTTTAGGGAAGAAATCCTACCATCCTTACCTGGTCTGGCCTAAATGTGACTCCTAACTGGCCTAGCAAGCCACTCAGTTGTCTCAAACTTTCTCAGGGTAACTAAGGATGGACAATAAATGCCGGCCTTCCAACAATGCCCACATCTCAAGAATGAATAAAACCCAACAAACTCCTCCAATAATGGGGCAGCCTATCATAGGATCTGTACAACATTCAGGCTTGTGGTAAGTAACATTCGCACCTCATAAGTGGCAAGCAATGGCCAGTTTCAACGAGAAAGGGCCCGACCACATCTTCCTGATATTTAACGGCAGCACCATTCCAAATTGCCCACCATCAAGATAGTGGGGACCACCAGTGATCAGAAGTTTAACTGGACCAACCATAACACAACCAGAATTACAAGAGTAGGGCTGAGACTGTGTACTCCACCATGAATGGCTCCACCTCCTGGTACCGTCAAAGTTTCTCCATCAACCACAAGGCTCAAGTCAGGAGTTTGACGGAATACTCACCACTCGCCGTAATACAAAAGAAGCTCAACACCATCCAGGACAAAGCAGTCCCCTTGATCAGTGCCCCCTGCCATTGAACTCAATATCCACCCACTACACCACTGGCAGTAAGTACTATTTACAGATCCACTTAGCATTTTTACAGCCCATGACCTCCACCATTGAGAACGACCAGAGGAGCAATGTTGTGGGAGCACCACCTTCAAGTTCCCCTCCAGGTCACACACCATCCTGATTTGGATGTACAACACCTTTCCTTCATCGACAGGAGGTCAGAATTCTGGAATTTGGTACATAACACCATCATGGCAGCACCATCACCAGAAGGAGTTCAGTGGTTCAAGAACAAGGCCCACCACTACCTTTTCAGGGCAACTAGGGGTGGGGAATAAATGTGGCTTTGTCAGCAACACTCACACCCTAAGAACAAATTTTTAAGAACTTTTACTACTGCTTCCTCTTCTGTGATATATTTTAAGCTGCTGCATCTATTGCCTTTTTTATGGTGGTTTCTAACATTCACACCATTTTAGTCCTATCTTTATTTCAGAGGCAAAGAGAAGTTCTACTGGTCCAGACACAGACAAGTTGCTCCAACTCAGGGGATGGTGTGGGTTCTCAGTGTACCAAGGGCTGAATGTATGTCATGTCCTCTCCAGTTGGTTGACAAGAGTGAAGTGCTGGGACTTGTCTGTGGAACTGCTCCCCCATCTCCCACGGGGTACGTCCAGGCTTCAGTCACATTCTCCCTTGACTAAACAACTAAGATCAAGAGGTCTTTGTATGCAGATCAATGGTGCAAACTTGCAGCTTACTCTGTGGCACATTTTATCAGAGCATCAGTTTCATCCTTTTTCCGTTATACCTCTCACCCTCCTTTCCATAACCCCCATGTTTCTGTGACCCCTTAACCTTTTCCCTGGATCCACAAAATATACACACAGTTCTTGGTAATTCTTCCTGCTAACTGTCCTTCGATAATGCTTCTCTTGAGCCACCATGCCAGGAGATGCGACTCATCCTTTGACCACTCTTCTCTTTCCTTCGTGTAGGGAATTCCTGGTTTCTGTCAGCTGTGGCTCAGTGGGTAGCACTCTCTCACCTTTGAGTCACGAAGGTTGTGGGTTCAAGTCCCGCTCCAGAGACTTGAGCACAAAATCTAGGCTGCGCGAGTGCTGCACTTTCAGACGAGAAGTTAAACCGAGGCCCCGTCTGCCCACTCAGGTGGATGTAAGAGATCCAATGACATAATTTCGAAGAAGAGCAGGGAAGTTCTCCCCGATGTCCTGGCCAATATTTAACCCTCAACTAACATCACTACAAAAACAGATTATCTGGTCATTATCACGTTGCTGTTTGTGGGACCTTGCTGTGCGCAATTTGGTTGCCGCGTTTCCTACTTTACAACAGTGACGACATTTCAAAAGTACTTCAGCGGCTATAAAGTGCTTTAGGACGTCCTGAGGTCATGAAAGGCGCTGTATAAATGCAAGTTCTTTCTTTCTTAACCCATGACTTGCCTCTATGTTTAAAGATTCTTTCAGCAGTAATCATGGACAACCCATCGAGTGCCACCAAACTGAAGAATGCTATCTCCCACATCTCTCATATGATAAATTACTGGTGATGGGAACTTATTCAGTGGAATGCTTGATGAAATCGTGCAAGTTACACAGCTTAACAACCAGAAATGAGCTTGATCTCTGGTAACAAGAGTCACTGAGTGACGGTAAATCAAGAAAATACAGGATATCAAATCAAACTCACACATAAAGTCACATTTCAGGAAGAAGGAATGTCGTGTGTTGGTAAAAGCAATTTAATGAAGAGGGCTTTATAAGGATGCAATTTAAAGATTCCCCTATAATAGGGACTGAAGGATAGCCATAGGTGGAAATGTGCAAAAAAAGACTGTTTCAGGAAAAAAAGGTTGCTTTTTGACCATATCATGGTGAAGACTCCCAATCCCTCTCTCCCCCCTATTTTAAATTATATAATTCTCAGCACACAAATATCAACCACGTATAATATAAATTAACACAATGAAGACTGAATCCTGGCATAGCTTGTATTTCTTGTCCAGTTTTATCTACCTTCTAGAAAGACATGGAGAAGATGTTTTCACTTGTGGGGGAGACCAAAACTAGGGGCCATAAATATAAAATGGTTGCTAATAAATCCAATAGGGAATTCAGGTGAAACCTCTTTACCAAGAGTGGTTAGAATGCGGAACGCACTACCACAAGAAGTAGTTGAGGCGAATAGCAGAAATGCATTTAAGGGGAAGCTGGATAAACACATGAGGGAGAAAAGAATAGAAGGATATGTTGATGGGGTTAGATGAAGAGGGGTGGGAGGAGGCTCGTGTGGAGCATAAACACCGGCATGGACCTGTTGGGCCGAATGGCCTGCTTCTGTGCTGTACATTCTATGTAATATTGAAGCTGCATGTCTGCAGATGATGTTGCCAAGTGTCAGCATGTACCTGAGGAAGTGGAGGGGGGGCCAGGATGGACCCTCGGCAGACTCCAGAAGTGCAGAAGTGGTGGTAAGAGAGCCCATTGCTAAAGGTGTTATAGCAACAACTGGATAGGTAAGAGCAGAACCAAACAAGGGCAGTCCAACTGAGCTGAACAACAGAGGAAAAGCACTGGAGATAGTAAGTATGATCGATGTATCGAAAGCTACAGAGGCGGTCGAGGTGGTCGAGGAGGGGTAATGCGTTATGGTCACAATCACAGAGAATGACACTTATGATTTTGTTAAGGCCATTTTTGGTGATGTGAGAGGGGCAGGAACCTGATTGGAAAGACCCAAACGGAGGTGTGGGGCAATTCGTTCAAGAACCTTGGAGAGGAAAGGGAGATTAGAAATGGGGCATCGGATCAGCCTCTTTGCATTTCTTAATGCAAATATATCTTTTTTTGTGGCATGGTAATTAAAATCGTGCACAATATTCTAAGTGTCGTCTCACCAGCACAGTATAAAACCTTTGCATTCCTTCTGTAGACTTGTATTCTACTGTCCTGGCCGTATAACTAGCATTCTGAAGGATAGCTTTAGGTAATTGTGTCAACTCAACACTGTATTTGTATGAAATCAATGCAAAATTTGATGGATAACTGGCCCATTACAGCACATATGTGTAGTGCCCACAATGTATGCCGGAAATAGAAACTTGGCTATTTTATTGAGTTCTTCCATGAATTAGGTTTAAATGACATTTTGGTCACTGTGCATTTCAACCATGTTTAATTTAAAGTAGAAAATACAGATTCTGGTAATCACAATACAACTAGCAATATAACAATATACAGGTAGTTACACAGATTAACATTGCTATACAAGATTCTGGCCAGGAGTGCTTGGTGTTGACAACGAGTTAAGAAGTAGTAGGAAAATTTATGCTGAGTTAGTTAAATTTTGTTATTTAACAATAAATGATATCAAATCAAAATATGATATATATAAATAAAGATAAGGACAGAATATATCACCACCCACCAGACTACCAGGCATTTTCATCCTGAGATGAACCCCACCCCCAACAGGCCAACAGGAGTTGGAGGGATATATACCCACATGAACACGTGCCTGTCTACTGGACAGCCAAGGATTAGATGTGAAATGACTATTTCCACAAACATATTTTCCAGCTCGAAAGAGGCCATTTCCTTTTCAAACTCCATTCTGGCCCATGCTCAGAATTGTGCTGTTTCTTACCCAATACCAACTTCATTGACAAAAGAAAGAAAAAAAGACAGAAAGATCTTGCATTTATATAGCACCTTTCACAACCTCAGGATGTCCCAAAGCACTTTACTGCTAATGAAGTACTTTTTGAAGTGTAGTCACTGTTGTAATGTAGGAAATGCAGCAGCCAATTTGCACACAGCAAGGTCCCACAAACAGCAATGTGATAGTGACAAGATAGACTATTTTAGTTATGGGATAAATATTGGCCAGGACACCAGGGAGAACGCCCCTGCTCTTTGAATAGTGCCATGGGAACTTTTACCTCCACCCAAGAAGGCAGATGGTTTAACATCTCATCTGAAAGACGGCACCTCTGACAGTGCAGCACCCCCTCCGTACTGCACAGGGAGTGTTAGCCTAGATTTTGTGCTCAAGTTTCTGGAGTAGGTCTTGAACCCACAACCTTCCTACCTCAGAGGCGAGAGTGCTACCCACCGAGTCACGGCTGACATCATCTCAGGCTCACTATTAAATAATTGTGGAGTATAGATTTTGCTCTGAGTGGTAACGTAGTGCTAGGTTCTCACCAGATCTGCTGACTCATTTCAACCACTAGCAGCTGCTATTGCAAGAGTTTAGATCTGGTCTCCAAATGGGAGAGATCAATGAAAAAGCTTGATAACCAAAGGAGTCGGTCAGTAGAACTACAAATCCATCAGCTTATCTTCTGTTTTTATAACACTGGTTGGGGTAAAATAAGCTTGGCCTTAGTTTCACATTGTTTTCTTCTTATAAAAGAAAGTTCTTGCATTTATATTGTGCCTTGTACAACCTCAAGACGACCCTAATTTGTGCACAGCAAGGTCCCACAAACAGCAATGAGATGAATCACCATTTGATGATTATTGGTGGTGTTTATTGAGGGAGGAACGTTAGCCAGGGCAAAAAAATCTGTTCTCTTCTTTCCATCCATGACTGGAATTCTGTCCTCGCTCAGCAGGGCAGGATCCTGAATTTTTGATCAAATGATACTTGGGGTGGGGGTTTAATAAATCAGTTTTGAATGTTGCAAAACTTGCTCCCAATTATCTTTTGGGTGGATTATTCACACACCTTGAAATCTGTCAGATGAAGGATAACCAAATGACGCCTCCAACTGTCCCACTGAGTCAAACGGCCATTTTTTCCTATCTCCAATATTAACTAATAAACGCAAGTGTTCAATGAAAGAAAACACACCGTTTGATTTTGCTCCCGGGTGTTGCTCGCAGCAGTGTCCAGAAGATTAATCTTTAATTCCCGGAGACTCTGGGACAATTCTAGAGGGTTGGCAAGCCTAGTCAAGCAGACATTCAAATCTTCTTAGATATGACAATTTTAAAGTGATGAAAATGAATGGCGCGGGGGGGGGGGGGGATGGGCTTACAACACAAAATAGCTCCCTAATTTGGCTCTATTTAGCAATACCATTCAGGCAGGCTTAAGGATGGTTAGTGTGAGAAATGAAAGAAATGTCACACTGTTGCAACAGGGGGTGCTCTGCTGACACATGTGGCTGAGACACATTGCTGGGGCAGAGTCAAAGGACTGTGCTGTACCTCACTTGGGATTATTTGATGGGTTGTCTGCAATGGAAGGCGTTCCAATCCCCAACACCAACATCCCTCACTTTGATGAGCAGGAAAAAAAAAGGTCTGTCCCAATTGTCTAGCCCTATCTACTGAACTGTAGCCTCTCCTTTGTAACTAGCACGGTTGACAGGATTAACCCTTGTCAAAAGGATTACTGCTTTGAGCTGTGCATGTACTTTCCAGTTTGGAGAACTGAAGGTACTTTAAAGCACCTGTAAGTTAGCTGACCCTTGCGGCACTTTTTCTTTCAAATATTAATTGGCATAATTGGCAAGTGACGAGGGCAAGTGTAGCAAGGACAGACCTCTCGCGAACTTGAGTTGGTGATTGCTGGGTGTACAGCATGATTTAAAGAAACTGTGTTAAAACAAACCCATATTTAATTCAATTAATCCCAATCTACCAAATGCCTGACTGACGCTCCCATCATTTCCTAATGGGTTTTTTTTCAATGCTTAACACAAAAGGTGGAAGGTCATTTATTTGCAGTCAATGTTATGATTGCTCGGTGATGCTCGAAATAAAAGTCAAAATAATTTACAAAGTTATTAAAAAAAAGCGCTAATCATACAGCACAGAAGGAGGCCATTTGGCCCATGGTGCCTGTGTCGGCTCTTTGAAAGAGCTATCCAATTAGTCCCACTCCCCTGCCCTTTCCCCATAGCCCTGTAAATGTTTCCTTTTCAAGCAGAGATCATTATATTTTTTGCTAACATTTATGTTTTTTTTCAACTAAGTCACAAATAAGGTTCAAATATCACTTTCCATTGTTAAACTTTGCAGGAAAAATCTCCAATTGACCAAAGTGACCTTGTTTGTTTTGCTAATGTCCTTTCGTTATGCTGACGAGCAATTGTTTCACATCTCAGCTGATTTATGAACGTGGCTGACCCTTGGTGTTCCCTCTATCTGGAACATCTTCTCTCTCTCTCTCCCCGGTCCCAATACATACAAAAGGAGGTCAGCGACAAGAGGGGCAGTGATAAGGTGGGTTCACACTAAGGACAGACTCTGCTGGCGGAGGTAATGTGGAGTCAAAATCTTTCCCCTCTCGAGGGGAGCAATGTGCGCACGGCTGCGGCACATTGCTCCCCTGTTCACAAGAGGAAACTAGACGGCTAGAACCCGACGGGGTCTCCTGTGAGGAGCAGGTTAGGCCTGAGCTAGGCCTTGCAGTGCCTTCTCATAATCGAGACATCCAGGCCCCAGCTACCTGACAGCTGTTTTAAACTCTTCATCATCATCTGAAACAATCAGCATGCATTAGAGGGTAGTATTCCCTTTACAAAGGTGATAATTAGATAACAAGCTGAGATTAAAGTAATTACAGTTAGACAGCTGGCAAGGCTGTATCGCCATGTTGTAATATTGTTGATCCTTCAGCATCTGGTTCTAATAACAGTACAGGCAAGAAGATTTTACATTAATTACACCAAATAATTTATTATAAACACATTTAATTACAACTGATAAGAGATAAACTGTTCAAAAGGATTAACCCTTCTATGTCACTGATAACAATAAAGCTTTTAATTTTTGCCACATTAAAACCTTTATTTCTGCATCATTAGCCCGATTTTAAAATTCTCATCCTTGTGTTCGAATCCCTCCATAGCCTCGCCCCTCCCTATCTCTCTAACCTCCTCCAGCCCTACAACCCTCCCAGATCTCTGCGCTCCCCCAATTCTAGCCTCTTGTGCATCCCCGATTTTCTTCGCCCCACCATCGGCGGCCGTGCCTTCAGCTGTCTAGGCCCTAAGCTCTGGAACTTCCTCCCTAAAACTCTCCACCTCTCTCTCCTCTTTGATGACGCTCCTTAAAACCTACCGCTGTGACCATCTGTCCTAATATCTCTTTATGTGGCTCAGTGTCAAATTTTGTTTGATAACGGCTCCTGTGAGGCGCCTTGGGATGTTTCACTACGTTAAAGGCGCTATATAAATGCACGTTGTTGTTGTTGTTGTTGTTGTTGTTGATAAGTGCGAATGTTATAAATAGCAGGGATTCCTTACCTGATAAGATAATGGTTGATTAAGGTGTCGAAGTATCCATGATACACTATGTTGTTCACGTGGCCATACTGATCGTTGTCTTGCCAACGGGTCTGAATCGGCAGAAAGTAAGGGTAGGCCTCTTGGAGCCGGTAGGCATTCTCAAGGTCTAAGGCCTGAGATATGGCAGCGGAATGTTTCGCAATGATGCCAAAGGGACGCAGCATACTGAGGTGGAACAGCAGCTTCATGGTCTGTCTCCAGGCAGCGGGGAAATCTGAGGAGTTACATATCCATTAGTTGAACGAAACATTTATCAACCATTAATCTTTTCTGCCTCTGCATTTTATTTTTAAACAAGGTGTCAGCCTTGGCTGAGTGGGTTTCACTCTCGCCTCTGTCAGAAGATCATGGGTTCAAGCCCAACTCCAGAGACTTGAGCACATTAACTAGGCTGGCACTCCAGTGCAGTACTGAGGGAGTGCTTATATTTATGACCCCTAGTTTTGGACTCCTCCACAAGTGGAAACATTTTCTCTACGTCTGCCCTATCAAACCCTATCAAACCCTTTCATAATCTTAAAGACCTCTACCAGGTCACCCCTCAGCCTTTTTTCTAGAGAAAAGTGCCCCAGCCTGTTCAGTCTTTCCTGATTGGTATAACCTCTCAGTTCTGGTATCATCCTTGTAAATCTTTTTTTGCACCTTCTCCAGTGCCTCTATATCCTTTTTATAATTATGGAGACCACAACTGTTCACGGTACTCCAGTGCGGTCTAACCAAGGTTCTATGTAAGTTTAAGAATGGCTGAAAGGACCTGGTGGGCTAAAAGTTGAAGGTAGCGGTGACCTTTACTAGAAGTACAATTCATTTGGTTGGCTATTCCGCCAAGTCTTTCTGGGCCAGGTTGCACACCTCAAGCACACCCTGTGGAGCCTACTGACACTCCAGAGGCTCACTCAGCTGCAGTCCAGCTGTTACCTGGGCTACTACCTGCCGTGATTCAGCATGAGCACGAAGAGCCAAATGGCCTCCTTCTGTGCTGTAACTATTATATGATTCTATGATTCATGCACCTCCTGCCTTCTTCTGCTGATTCACTGCAAAATACTCAGCAACGGAAACTGAACCTGAGCTCTGGGCAGAAAACTCCTCAGTACTGTTTACTTCTGTCACTACTATGGTGCTATTTTGAAATATTTCCTTTTGTCAAGCTCAATGACTCCAGGTCTTATCTAGAGTGACATATAAGAGAGAAAAGGAAGACTTGCATTTATATAGCACCTTTCACGACCTCAGCGCTTTACAGCCAATGAAGTACTTTTTGAAATTTAGTCACTGTTGTAATGTAGGAAACGCGGCAGATCTGGGTGTTTTTTTTGTAATCGTTCATGGGATGTGGGCGTCGCTGGCAAGACCAGCATTTATTGCCCATCCCTAATTGCCCTTGAGAAGGTGGTGGTGAGCCGCCTTCTTGATCCGCTGCAATCCGTGTGGTGAAGATTCTCCCACAGTGCTGTTAGGAAGGGAGTTCCAGGATTTTGACTCAGCGACGATGAAGGAACGGTGATATATTTCCAAGTCGGGATGGTGTGTGACTTGGAGGGGAACGTGCAGGTGGTGTTGTTCACATGTGCCTGCTGCCCTTGTCCTTCTAGGTGGTAGAGGTCGCGGGTTTGGGAGGTGTTGTCGAAGAAGCCTTGGCGAGTTGCTGCAGTGCATCCTGTGGATGGTACACACTGCAGCCACAGTGCGCCGGTGGTGAAGGGAGTGAATTTTTAGGGTGGTGGATGGGGTGCCAATCAAGCGGGCTGCTTTGTCCTGGATGGTGTCGAGCTTCTTGAGTGTTGTTGGAGCTGCACTCATCCAGGCAAGTGGAGAGTATTCCATCACACTCCTGTCTTGTGCTTTGTAGATGGTGGAAAGGCTTTGGGAAGTCAGGAGGTGAGTCACTCGCCGCAGAATACCCAGCCTCTGACCTGCTCTTGTAGCCACAGTATTTATGTGGCTGGTCCAGTTAAGTTTCTGGTCAATGGTGACCCCCAGGATGTTGATGGTGGGGGATTCAGCGATGGTAATGCCGTTGAATGTCAAAGGGAGGTGGTTGGACTCTCTCTTGTTGGAGATTGTCATTGCTTGGCACTTGTCTGGCGCGAATGTTACTTGCCACTCATCAGCCCAAGCCTGGATGTTGTCCAGGTCTTGCTGCATGCGGGCACAGACTGCTTCATTATCTGAGGGGTTGCGAATCGAACTGAACACTGTGCAATCATCAGCGAACATCCCCATTTCTGACCTTATGATGGAGGGAAGGTCATTGATGAAACAGCTGAAGATGGTTGGGCCTAGGACACTGCCCTGAGGAACTCCTGCAGCAATGTCCTGGGGCTGAGATGATTGGCCTCCAACAACCACTACCATCTTCCTTTGTGCTAGGTAAGACTCCTGCCACTGGAGAGTCTTCCCCCTGATTCCCATTCGTAATGTTGGTTGAGGGATAAATATTGGCCAGGACACCGGGGAGAATTCTTCTGCTCTGCTTCAAATAGTGCCACAGGATCTTATACGGGGCCTCGGTTTAGATGTCTCATCCGAAAGATGGCACCTCCGACAGTGCACCACTCCCTCAGTACTGCACTGGAATGTCAGCCCAGATTTTGTGCTCAAGTTTCTGGAATGGGACTCACAACCTTCTGACTCAGAGGTGGGAGAGCTACCACTGAACAAAGGCTTACACCTATATATTCACTTTTTGATTTCACTCTGCAGGTGCAGTGTGCTGTAAGAGTTAATAAGGCCTTAACAAGTAATAATCAGCTTTTTCCCCTCAGCGTTCAATAAAGTTTGTGAAGCTATTTTGCAGTTGGAGAAATCCACAGATCAGCACAGAACACAGATGAATAGTTTGCAAGTTGTTTCTACTGTCATTATACCACTTTTTGCATATGTCTACCTTTTTGTTAAAATTATGGAGAGGGGAAAATCTGGCTTTCAAAGTCTCAATGCATTAATGATTGTGATGCCAAGAATTTTCCCAGTGAGCTGTCAACCAATTAATATATTTTTAATTGGTTTCTAAAAATGTAAATTGCTGAGTTTTAAAAAAAATTCGCTTAAATCAGCTTTGGCTCAGTGGGTAGAACTCTCACCTCCAAGTTAGAAGGTTGTGGGTTCCACATCCCACTCCAGAGACTTGTGCACAAACCCTAGGCTGACACTCCCAGTGAGGGAGTGCTGCACTGTCAGCGGTGCTGTCTCTCAGATGAGATCTTAAATCGAGGCCCCTTCTGCCATCGCAGGAGAATGTAAAAGATCCAATGGCACTACTCGAATTAGAGCAAGGGTGTTCTCCCTGGTGTTCCGGCCAACATTTATCTCTCAACCAACACCTAAAAAACATTGCTGTTTTTGGGATCTTGCTGTGAGCAATTTGGCTGCCGCGTTTCCTATATTACAACAGTGACTACACTTCCAAAACAGTACTTCATTGGCTGTAAAGTGCTTTGGGACGCCCTGAGATGGTGAAAGGTGCTATACAAATGCAACTTCTTTCTTTCTTAAAAGCAAATGATCAATTTAACACGACATATCTACCCATGTTGCGATTTTGGGAGCATTTAGTGACAAGTAAGTGAAATCCTGGTAAAAGCAAGTTCTGTTAAGAGCAAAGGGGCAACATCATCATATTCAAGAACTACAGCTGTGGCACTGCCTACTCTGAAACCTCTGCTCAAAGGTCACCGTCACCTGGAAAGTTCTTGCCGCAGCTGGCCATGACCTTCCGCAACGGGTTTGCTCTTAGCTTCGGTATTAAAGTTTCCCTATTCTTACTCCGTAAACTTGAGCTCATCCAAAACTCTGCTGCCCCTTTCCTAACTTGCACCAAGTTCCGTTCACCCATCACCCCTGAGCTCGCTGACCTACGTTGGCTCTCTGCCCGGCAATGCCTCGATTTTAAAATTCTCATCCCCGTTTTCAAATCCCTCCATGGCCTCACTCCCTCCCAATCTCTGTGACCTCCTCCAGCCCCATAACCCTCTGAGATTTCGGCGCTCCTTTAATTCTGGCCTCAAGTGCATTCCTGATTCTCTTCACTCCACCATTGGCGGCCGTGCCTGCAGCTGCCTAGGCTCTAAGCTCTGGAATTCCCTCCCTAAACCTCTCTGCCTTTAAGATGCTCCTTAAAACCTACATTTTTGACCAAGTTTTAGGCCACCTGTCCTAATATTTACTTATGTGGCTCGGTATCAAATTTTGTTTGATAATCACTCCTGTGAAACGCCTTGGGACGTTATACTACGTTAGAGGCATTATATAAATACAAGTTGTTGTTGTTAAAATGTTTTTGAAATCTTGAACAAGTGCAAATTCTTCCAAAAAACCATACCAAAAAAGGCAACAAACGGGCAACAATAGACGTAGTACAGGATAGGAGCTGTGGTATTAAAACTAAGAAATGCCTAGGGAGTGGACCAAATTGGGACCTTATTAAGTCACCAAGAGTGAAAACTTCCTCTGTACATTAGGTGCAGTAAATCATAAATCTATTTTTCTAAGCACATTTTATGATTTCTACACACAGATTGTGGAAAGCAATCACATAATCACAAGACAACCTGTAAAACATACTGACTCTGCAGATATATAAATAGTTCCCTTTTAATTAAGTTGCACTTCAAAATGCATTTCTAGCACATTGTATCAGACACTCGGGGGTCGATTTTAGGATGGCCGAGCGGGTGTGTTGGGGGCGGGGGGGCGCTTGTAAAATCGGGGAATCCCGGAGCGGGTCCGGAGCCCGGCTCCAACCCGCCCACTTCCAGGTTCCCCAGTGACGCGTTCGAGTGCGCGTGCAGCTCCCGCATGCGGGACTCCCACCGGCAATTAAAGCCGGCGGGATGACAATTTAAATACTTACTTACCTAGTTGAGGTACTTGACAGACCTCATTGACAGGAGATTTTGACAGGGGTGCAATTTTCATGGATCCTCAGCGTGTTTCCCGTGCTGTAGGAAACACTAACTGTTGGAGCAGACGTGTTTCAGTCAGCAACCAGTGGGAGATGCAAAGGATTTTATGACAGTTGGGGGGAATAGCTTATTTATTGCAGCAGGACACTCTGTCACTTCAGGCTGCATCACCTTTGTCTTTCCACTCAAAATTATTAATTTATACCCTAAACTCTGCTGTGCAAACACATTTACCTACTTTGTAGACCCCCTCAAATTCATACCGTCAGGACGGGGGGCATCATGGCTCCATTCATCACTTCATCCGAGGACGAGCAACATCACCAGCCTTGCCAGGCACGCGTCCACCTCCGCCACGTGGAGCTACACAACACAGTGCTGCGCCAAAGGCACCTGCACAAAATAGTCGTGCAACTACACATACACCCACTGTAGGGTGACCCAATGGGTAGCGCAAGTGTGAGTGTTCATGGAGAACCTCATGAAAGGGACTTATTGCACAAGCCAGTCAAGAATGGCCAAGACGTAGCAGTAGTGGTGACAATATAATATTTAATGTGAGTTGAATCAAAATCAAATATAAATAAAAAACATGACAAACCGTCAAACACCCTTGTGCATCCCCATTGTGCTCACGAAACCTTTGCCTTACGCATCCTACGTGATGCTGCAGCAGAGGTAATGGCAGGTTGGGTGAGGGTGACTGTGAAAGAGATGCATCAGAGGGTGAGTATGATACACAGCCATGAGATTGTATGAGGATTGGGTTGAGTGGTAGTGGTGGGATGAGTACTGGGGAGATGAGGAAGTGCAGTTAAGTTGAGGATGAAGTTTGAGTGAGCGTGAGGAGTGATGTCATAGAGTAGTGTTGGCAGTGCAGAAGGAGATGTGGGGTGGGGGCGGTGATGTGGAAGACGGAGTGTAGGAGAATGAGTAAGTGTGCTCACTTTGGCTGACCTAATTAGGTCATTGAAGCGCTTCCTGCACTGTATCCAGGTGCGGGATATGTTGCTGGTGCTACTGACCTCCTCTGCCACCTCGAGCCAGGCCTTCTTGGTGGCAGAGGCAGGCCACTTCCTCCCGTCTGCCGGGTAGAAGATCTCCCTCCTCCTCCTCACCCCATCCAATAAGAGCTGGAGTGAGGCATCATTAAACCTAGGAGCAGCCTTTCCCCTGGGCTGCTCCATGCTGTAATTTTGGCTGTTTGCTGCAGGAGCAACATTGGAGGGCGGGTTACCCACATGCCCAGTCGACCACCCGCTGGCAACCCACCTCCCTAGTAATATCAGGGCCTAGAACTCCAGATTCAGTGCTGCTCATTGTTCCAGGTGATATTTTAAACAACAGAGGGAAATCTGTACCATGACATGATTGTTATCCAATTGATTAATACAATGAAATACTGCTACAGGTTGAGGGAGTCAGAACAGGGACTCATTAGGAGTACAGATTCATAGCTCCTTGAAAGTGGAGTCACAGGTGGATAGGGTGGTGAAGAAGGCATTCAGCATGCTTGGTTTCATTGGTCAGAACATTGAATGCAGGAGTTGGGATGTCTTGTTGAAGTTGTACAGGGCATTGGTGAGGCCACACTTGGAGTACTGTGTACAGTTCTGGTCACCCTATTATAGAAAGGATATTATTAAACTAGAAAGAGTGCAGAAAAGATTTACTAGGATGCTACCGGGACTTGATGGTTTGACTTACAGGGAGAGGTTAGACAGACTGGGACTTTATTCCCTGGAGAGTAGGAGGTTAAGGGGTGATCTTATAGAAGTCTATAAAATAATGAGGGGCATAGATAAGGTCGATAGTCAAAATCTTTTCCCAAAGGTAGGGGAGTCTATAACGAGGGGGCACAGATTTAAGGTGAGAGGGGAGAGATACAAAAGGATCCAGAGGGGCAATTTTTTCACTCAAAGGGTGGTGAGTGTCTGGAACGAGCTGCCAGAGGCAGTAGTAGAGGCGGGTACAATTTTGTCTTTTAAAAAGCATTTGGACAGTTACATGGGGAAGATGGGTATCGAGGGATATGGGCCAAGTGCAGGCAATTGGGACTAGCTTAGTGGTATAAACTGGGCGACATGGACATGTTGGGCCGAAGGGCCTGTTTCCATGTTGTAACTTCTATGATTCTATGATTCTATGATTCTATTACCAGACTTGCTTTTAACAGGAGTAAATATTGGGATATAGCCAAAAATGTTAATTATCATATCAGTAATTTCTTCATATCAGATCAGGATAAAAATTTGCAGAAGAAAATGTTTCTCAAGAGTTAAGTAATCTGAATAGAGCTGAAATTAATTCCCGATAAATTATGGCATCTAATAGTGGATGTTAACTCGACTATTCCAATGCTTTCCTGACCGGCCTTCCACTTTGCAACCTCCGTAAACTTGAGCTCATCCAAAACTCTGCTGTCTATATCCTAACTCGCACCAAGTCCCGTTCAACCATCTCCTCTCTGCTCGCTGACCTACATTTCTCCTGGTCTGGGAACACCTTGATTTTAAAATTCTCATCTTTCTTTTCAAATCCCTCCGTGGCCTCGCCCCTACCTATCTCTATAACCTCCTCCAGTCCTACAACCCTCCGAGATCTCTGCACTCCTCCAATTCTGGCCTCTTGCGCGTCCCCGATTTTCATTGTTCCACTATTGACGACTGTGCCGTCAGTCGCCCAGGCCCTAAGCTCTAAACCTCTCCGCCTCTCCTCCTCTCTCTCCTCCTTTAAGACATTCTTTGAAACTTACCTCTTTGACCAAGCTTTTGGTCACCTGTCCTAATATCTCCTTATGTGGCTTGGTGTCAAATTTTGTTTGATAATCGCTCCTGTGAAGAGCCTCGGGACGTTTTACTACGTTAAAGGTGCTATTTAAATACAAGATGCTGTTGTTGTTAAGGGGGGAGGTAGAAGTGATCTTATCGGGGATAATCCTAAAGTAGTATTACTAAATCATGAATAGGCAATATCAGTATTAATTTTTTAAAAATCACATAGGAAGTCAGGCTTACACTGTGGCTTTATTGTCAGATTCATATGCTGGAGCTGTGTTGCAGCAACATGTACACACAGGGTCTAAAGTCAACAGGATTAAATTTTGCTAATTATCTCCCGATTTGCGTTTACAACACATTGGGCACAAACTGGGATCAGTCGGGACGCGCCGCTCCAACAAATCAATCAGACTTAAAAGCATCATTCAGCTAAACAAAACAGGAATATAGATGCCGTGCTCTCGCATTCGCAGAAAAGCTGGAGGGAAAATAGATTTTGGACAGCCACCAAATCTGCCCACTAGAGACATGGGGCCCATCTGCTGAGCTTTGCATCTGAACTTTAACTACCATTCAAAATCCATCTCCACAGAGATCAATTCACAAAGCAAACAGATGGACCCCCCTTGCCTCCCTGGGCCTCTTGTGTTATTTGTTTAATAAATTTAATTAATATCCAACTACAGTGGATTGTTCCCAGAATAGTGCGCGTCTCTCTGAAGCTACACGATGACTTGATTTCCCATAAAAGTCTGGATAACAGTGTCCTCGGGTCATTTCCCGATTCTAAGTGCCACGTGTTTACATAGCTTCAAATGTATTCAACTCCGCAGAACTCAACTCTGACTCAGGCCTCTTTTTTTAAAAACATTTGGGAGAAGGCACACACCTCTAACCCACGCAAAAGGGCTACTTTACCTCAACACGTATTTCTAAAAGTTGTGTTAGAAACTCATATTCTGTTATTTCCATTCTCAACGAAACTGCTAACAACCCCTTCTGGATTTCACAGGTTAATCAGTATGCACTCCTTTAACCCTTAAGGCTTCTGGCTGGCTTTTAGCAGCCTTGATAATTAGGCCCTCCAATTTTAATGTTGAGAATGTTCATTTCAATTTTACATTCACAAAATGAAAGGTAGTACACAGATCACACACAGTCTACTCCTAACAATGTAAATAACACACCAAACTGTCAACTTAAGTGCTAAAAGAAAGGTGAATTGTCAGATAATTTGAATTAAGTGACTTTGACCCGAGTAGAGTGTACACAGCAGCCCTGATAAGACCATTGTGGTCAAATTAAACATTTCTTTTAATTGGAAAACTGCTCTAGTTAGGAGAAATGCGTTAGAAACAGGACAAAGACGGGGTCCGGTCGTGTAAGAGTTTGACTTTAAGTGGCCTTTGCTATAAAATAGTAAAAATGCCAAATCCTTCTTCTGGATCACATTCCCGATTACAGGCACGATGGAACAGATTTTCTGACAAGCATTACATATGAACACTTAGCACGCTCACACGAAATTCCCACATGCGCTATTTTAAGACAGGTTCATTTTCTATGGGTTAAATAAGCACACAGAGGAATTTAGTAGGTGTACTTTAAACATTTTTATGGGGCATCAAATATATCCCATGTTCTCTTCAGAGAATTCTGTCACCTTCCAAATACTGGAGCGTCAATTGCAAATATTCCAGAAATTCAGTTCAAATCACTGAGAAGTCTCTGCGTTATGTTGTGGAAAAAAGTTATGTGAAGGCATTTTTGGAGGACATGTGTTAAAAAAAATACAAAGTGTTCTATTGAAAGGATGAAAAATCTCCACATGCTTGCTACTGGGCTCCAGTACTCGGTTCCTGGGCTCCAGTACTTCAATGCAGGGCTTCCCAGTGAAGACCCAAAGGAATGCAATAAAATCATCAAAAACAAAAGGTTCACTGACTGCAATCAACAGACAAATTAGTCAAGTACTTAATAAGGGAATGCATAGTGCAGATCACCACAATCACCGCTACAGCAACCAATGCACATTCTCCCAACCCTCTCTATCCCAATTTCTGCACAGAATCATTTTAGCTGCCAACTTCCAACAGCAAATATTCTCCACAGGTTTCAAGTATTCCCATATTAATGATACAGATTGCCCTGAGCTACTGTCTTATTAACGACCTCTACAAGGGGGACTTGAGGATCCTTCTATTAAAGCAATGCAAGTTCAAATTATTGAGCAGTCTTGTATCACTGACTTCAACTTCAAAATTAATGTTAGCTTAAAAATATGATGGGATTATTCCTACTTGAAACATTTAATTTAGATTTGAAATTATTTTTCTCCCAGTTCAAATCCCACTCCATGCCTCACACTATTCCTGACCAAGGGCAAATAGGTCACCTGCTTTTTGGTGCAAGGAGGTGTATGGGATAGGCTTGTGGTGATCTGCACTATGATATCACCTCCCTGCTCCAGGGGAGTCAATTTACAACAATAACTTGCATTTATATAGCGCCTTTAACATAGGAAAATGTCCCAAGGTGCTTCACACAAGTATAATCAGATCAAAATTGATACTGAGCCAAAGAAGCAGATATTAGGAGGGGTGACTAAATGCTTGGTCAGAGAGGTAGGCTTTAAGGAGGGCCTTAAAGGTGGAGAGAGAGGTGGAGGGGTTTAGGGAGGAAATTGCAGAGGTTAGGACCTAGACAGCTGAAGGCACAGTGGGGGACATGCAAAAGGCCAGAATTGGAGCAACGCAGAGCTCTGATATTCATTCTAACCCTCGCCCTTTGAAAGAAGTCTCAACATGCTGCATCGCTCTGTCAAAGTTCTGTGTTCTTTAGGGAATTCTTTCAATAAAGAATGAGAAATTATTAGTCCCTTTGGGCACTAAAATGCACTTGCATCTCCTTTTGAAAGATGCTCATCTTTCTTGTATCGTCCACAAAAAGGATTTTATGTAGAAAAAAAACATACAATGAACTAAGCAATAAAACGCTGCTTAACTTTCTCAAGAAAAAAACCTGAGGTATTACTTGTTTTTATATTTTTTAATTTTTAGTGCAGAAATGTTGATGTTTGGGAATTGAGCGGTGCAGTGAGTTAGTACACTGACCTTTCACTTCACCAATCGGGGTTTGAATTCAGCCCAGACTAATGGAATTAAAGTCTTCCTCTGTCAATCAGCAGTAATCAGTCTTTGGACAGCCTGAACCCAATACCTCTTAAGCACATATTCAAGGCAAAGCAGGCACAAAATGGCAATATCACTCAGAGAGGCCGCAAAGATGACTGATGTGGAACTGCTGGAACGGTAAGGAGATGCTCTTTTGATGTTGAGATTAAGGTTAGAGTAAAGAGTGTTTCCTCTGCACCTAAAAAAGAACTTGCATTTCTATAACGCCTTTCACGACCTCAGGACGTCCCAAAGTGCTCTACAGCCAATTAAGTAATTTTGAAGTGTAGTCACTGTTGTAATGTAGGAAACGCAGCAACCAACCTGTGCACAGCAAGGTCCCACAAACAGCAATGAAATAAATGACCACATCATTGGTTTTAGTTATTGGTTGGGGAGAACACCCCTGCTCTTCTTCAAAATTATGACCTTGGGATCTTAAACCTGAAAGGGCAGACGGGGCCTCGGTTTATCATCTCATCTGAAAGATGGCACCTCCAACAGTGCAGCACTCCCTCACTACTGCATTGAATTATCAGCCTAGATTTTGTGCTCAAGTCTCTGGAACCCATGAGCTTCTGACTCAGAGGCGAGAGTGCTATCAACTGAGGCATGGCTGAACACCTAGTACTGAACACCCTGGCCTGTACTACACCTGACTTTAAAGCCAGTACAAGCGGAGGGGGGGGGGGGGGGTAATTTTCTGAGTACTCTCTGAGAACAGGATTCCTCACCCACTGCCAGATCATAACAACAACAACTTGAATTTATATAGCACCATTAATGTTGTAAAACATCTCAAGGTGCTTCACAGGAGTGTCATCGGACAAAATTTGACACTGAGCCACATAGGGAGATTTAGGACAGGTCACCAAAAGCTTGGTCAAAGAGGTATGTTTTATGGAGTGTCTCAAAGGAGGAGAGAGAGAGGGGTAGCGAGGCGGACAGGTTTAGGGAGGGAATCCCACAGCTTAGGGCCTAGACAGCTGAAGGCACGGCCGCCAATGGTGGAGCGATGAAAATCAGGGATGCACAAGAGGTCAGAATTGGAGGAGCGCAGAGATCTCGGAGGGTTGTAGGAGGTTTAGAGATAGGGAGGGGCGAGGCTCTGAAGGGATTTGGAAACAAGGATGAGAATTTTAAATTTGAGGCATTGCTGGACTGGGATCCAATGTAGATCAGCGAGCACAAGGGTGATGGGTGAACGTGACCGGGTGCGAGTTAGGGTATAGGCAGCAGAGTTGACAAAAACTTTCCATCCGTCGATTGTGAGCAGCGCATCACGATTTTTCAATTGGTGCAACGCACATTGAAAAAATGACCCCTAAAAATGGGTTCAGCGTTCCAGTCACTAAGACTGATTCTCCACATCGTGATGGGCACAAATATTCACCAAACAATTAAAATTTAAAATTTATAGAGTTGCCGCTGCTCCCTCAAAGGATTAATTTTACTCATTAGTGCAGAGAGGCCCAATCGTCATTCTCCCTGGAGTCAGCCAGTCACAGGATACGAAGTCAATTAATGTCCCCCAAAACTAACAGGATCATCAGAAACCAAAAATGCAGTTTCCAAATCCCACACACCGGAAATAGAAAAAAAAACTTGGGTTGATATTGTGGATGTGACTTTTTTTTTATTATTCATTCATGGGATGTGGGCGTCGCTGGCAAGGCCAGCATTTATTGTCCATCCCTAATTGCCCTTGAGAAGGTGGTGGTGAGCCGCCTTCTTGAACCACTGCAGTCCGTGTGGTGACGGTTCTCCCACAGTGCTGTTAGGAAGGGAGTTCCAGAATTTTGACCCAGCGACAATGAAGGAACGGCGATATATTTCCAAGTCAGGATGGTGTGTGCCTTGGAGGGGAACGTGCAGGTGGTGTTGTTCGGATACGCCTGCTGCCCTTGTCCTTCCAGGTGGTAGAGGTCGCGGGTTTGGGAGGTGCTGTTGAAGAAGCCTTGGCAAGTTGCTGCAGTGCATCCTGTGGATGGTGCACACTGCAGCCACATTGCGCCGGTGGTGAAGGGAGTGAATGTTTAGGGTGGTGGATGGGGTGCCAATCAAGCGGGCTGCTTTGTCCTGGATGGTGTCGAGCTTCTTGAGTGTTGTTGGAGCTGCACTCATCCAGGCAAGTGGAGAGTATTCCATCACACTCCTGATTTGTGCCTTGTAGATGGTGGAAAGGCTTTGGAGAGTCAGGAGGTGAGTCACTCGCACAGAATACCCAGCCTCTGACCTGCTCTTGTAGCCACAATATTTATGTGGCTGGTCCCGTTTAGTGTCTGGTCAATGGTGACCCCCAGGATGTTGATGATGGGGGATTCGGCGATAGTAATGCCGTTGAATGTCAAGGGGAGGTGGTTAGACTCTCTCTTGTTGGAGATGGTCATTGCTTGGCACTTGTCTGGTGCGAATGTTACGTGCCACTTGTCAGCACAAGCCTGGATGTTGTCCAGGTCTTGCTGCATGCGGGCACGGACTGCTTCATTATCTGAGGGGTTGTGAATGGAACTGAACATTGTGCAATCATCAGCGAACATCCCCACTTTTGACCTTATGACGGTGGGAAGGTCATTGATGAAGCAACTGAAAATGGTTGGGCCTAGGACACTGTCCAGAGGAACTCCTGCAGCAATGTCTGGGGCTGAGATGATTGGCCTCCAACAACCACTACCATCTTCCTTTGTGCTAGGTAAGACTCCAGCCACTGGAGAGTTTTCCCCCTGATTCCCATTGACTTCAATTTTACTAGGGCTCCTTGATGCCACACTCCAACTGCTGCCTTGATGTCAAGGGCAGTCACTCTCACCTCACCTCTGGAATTCAGCTCTTTTGTCCATGTTTGGACCAAGGCTGTAATGAGGTCTGGAGCTGAGTGGTCCTGGCGGAACCCAAACTGAGCATCAGTGAGTAAGTGCCGCTTGATAGCACTGTCGACGATACCTTCCATCATTTTGCTGATGATTGAGAGTAGACTGATGGGGCGGTAATTGGCCGGATTGGATTTGTCCTGCTTTTTGTCGACAGGACATACCGGGGCAATTTTCCATTTTGTCGGGTAGATGCCAGTGTTGTAGCTGTATTGGAAGAGTTTGGCTAGAGGTGCGGCTAGTTCTGGAGCACAAGTCTTCAGCACTACAGCCGGGATGTTGTCGGGGCCCATAGCCCTGTTGTATCCACTGCACTCAGCCGTTTCTTGATATCACGTGGAGTAAATCAAATTGGCTGAAGTCTGGCTTCTGTGATGGTGGGATCTCAGGAGGAGGCTGAGATGGATCATCCACTCAGCACTTCTGGCTGAAGATGGTTGCAAACGCTTCAGCCTTGTCTTTTGCTCTCACATGCTGGTCTCTGCCATCATCGAGGATGGTGAATGGCACAATATGACCCAAATGATCACAGCCCATGTATTACTTTTGAAGTGTAGTCACTGTCGGCAAACGTGGCAGAAAATAGAGGGTATTAAAGTGGCATTGCTCCAAATATTTATCAATGTCAGGTGTCAGCTGTGGCTCAGTGGGTAGCACTCTTGCATCCAAGTCAGAAGGTTATGGGTTCAAGTCCCACTCCAGAGACATGACCACAAGTTTGAGGCTGACACTCCAGTGCTACACTGTCAGAGGGACGTCTTTCAGATGAGAGGCTAAACCGAGGCCCTGTCTGTCTTCTCAGGTGGATGTAAAAGATCCCATGGTACTATTCGAAGAGGAGCAGAGACATTCTCCTGGCTAATATTTATCCCTCAACCAACATCACCAAAACTGATTATCTGGTCATTATCACATTGCTGTTTGTGGGAGCTTGCTGTGTGCAAATTGGCTGCTGCGTTTCCTACAACAGTGACTGTACTTCATTGTAAAGTGTTTTGGGACGGCCTGAGGTCATGAAAGGTGCCATATAAATGCACGTCTGTCTTTCTTTCTTTATGTATTAAAAGTCCACCACATAGTGTCACACTTTATGTATTAAAAGTCCACTTCCCGTTAGTGTCACACTTACTTCCTGTCATGCTTTCCCCATCACTTTGTTGATAGCACCCCTATTGTTATAAAACAGCACATCTTCTGACAGTGTGATCAACCCCATGGGGGATCTGCTTGTTGTGTATGATGTACTCTAAGAGTTTCACAGCAGTCAGCCACAAGTTACTTTGCCACAAACCTGCAATTATGACTTCCCAGTTTTTAATCCTTCAGTGTGAGCATCGCACAGCTACAACATGGGGCACACTTACAGTCAGTCAGTATCAATACTGACTGTAGCTGCCAGATCAAAACAGGCCCCAAACTGAATAAGTCATAAAATCGACAGTATATATCCATCTTTCGGATGAAACGTTAAACCCAGGCCCTATCTGCTCTTTCAAGTGGAAGTAAAAGATGCCATGGCATTATTTCGAAGAACAGGGGAGTTCTCCCCAGCATCCTGGCCAATATTTATCCCTCAACCAACATCACTAATAAAAAATTATCTGGTCATTATCATATTGCTGTTTGTGGGACCTTGCTGTGTGCAAATTGGTTGCTGCATTTCCTACATTACTACAGTGACTACATTTCAAAAGTACTTCATTGGCTGTAAAGCGCTTTGGGACATCCTGAGGTCGTGAAAGGCACCATGGAAATGCAAGTTCTTTCTTTTCTTTAATTTATTACTTAAAAAAATAACAGCCACCAGATAGCAATTTCAAGATAGCGACCTCATATCAGGTTTCCGAGGACTGACACCAACTATTAGATTCACTCATGCAGTTCACAGCACTATCTGAATTCCCAGATTAGATTATTGGATTATAATTAGTCCCAGTGATCCATTATTCTCCATATAAAATTCACTATGGACCAGTTCTCTGCAGAATAATGACACGTTTTTTACACAGCCAGTGGTCAGGATCTGGAATGCACTGCCCGAGGGAGTAGTAGAAGCAAATTCAATCATGGCCTTCAAAAGGGAATTGGATAAGTACTTAAAACGAAAAAATGTGCAGGGCTACGGGGAAAGAGGGGGGGGGGGGGAGTGGGACTAGCTGGATTGCTCGTGCATAGAGCCGGTAGGGACTTGATGGGCTGAATGGCCTCCTTCCATGCTGTAACCTTTCTATGATTCTATGATTCTACATGCACCACGAGTAACTTCTGTGGGAGTTTCACTGGCCACACTTACCTGTTAATCTACATGGAAAGGTTTTAAAAATTCTACATTTTTTTTTGAAACCCCTTTTTTTCTTCTATTGCTATTAATTATAACAGACTCCGGCACCCCTCAATTACATAGAATTCACAGCACAGAAACAGGCCATTCGACCCAACTGGTCTATGCATGTGTTTATTCTCCACACAATTCTCCTCCCAACTCTCTTCATCTAACCCTATCAGCATATCCTTCTATTCCTTTCTCCCTCATGTACTTATCTAGCTTCCCCTTAAATGCATTTATGCTAGTCACCTCAACTAACCCACGTGGTAGCGAGTTCGACATTCTAACCATTCTCTAAAAAAGTTCCTTTATCGGATTTATTAGTGACTGTCTGCTATTTATGATCCCTAGTTTTGGATTCCTCCACACAGTCTTATAATCGTCCCTTATATTTAAAAAGCATTGAATTAATATTAATTTGCAACCACATTGAAAAAAAATCAAAATTTTTCCCCGTTTCCAAATTTTTATTTGAACTAAAGTTCACATGGGAGCTGCCAGAATGCTTTGCGGGCACTACACATCTGTCAATCACAGTGAGATCCAGGGGTGCATGACTGACACAGCTGGTGGGATTCGGACTTCTCCCTTACTGTCACTAGTAAACAATTTTACAACACCAAGTTATAGTCCAGCAATTTTATTTTAAATTCACAAGCTTTCGGAGATTTTCTCCTTCCTCAGGCAAATGTTTCAAGATCTCCTTGAAGCCTACGCATTTACGCATTAAATGCGTAGGCTTCAAGGAGATCTTGAAACATTTGCCTGAGGAAGGAGAAAATCTCCGAAAGTTTGTGAATTTAAAATAAAATTGCTGGACTATAACTTGGTGTTGTAAAATTGTTTACAATTGTCAACCCCAGTCCATCACCGGCATCTCCACATCATTACTGTCACTAGGCTGATGCACAAACTCACGGGCAGGCACTGACTTTAAAAAAAAAAGAAAATGTAAACTATCCGTTCTGGTATTTTTTCCCGGCCGATAGGAAGTAGGGTGAATGCACGACATCCAATCCAATCTCAATTCTAATATAGCGAGAGGCTGCAGCTTTAAAAACTCTGGACAGAAGGGAGAGGGCTCCATCTCGCTGACAAGACATATTTATTAGCCTGGGGGTCAAGTTTTACTGGATTGGATCCAGAGCTCGAGTGTTAGTGTACTCTCCCGTGAATAGTACGACAGTTACAATGTTCACTGGAAAGTAATGACCTGCTTTTTGCATTTTATAAGGTGCTCTTCTCAGTAATCCGTATTGTATATCAATTACCTCATCCAGCAGAAGATGCCACATGGCCACGCTCATTAATATCTTTCATTTACTTTACTTCCAATGTAACCGTACTGCTGAAACTATCGTTTTTACAGAAGGTATGGGCCGTATACAGGGCTCAAAATGCAATAATAGGTTGAAGACTGCAGTTCATAAGGATTTAATTAGGCCCTGGCCTTCAATCTCCCGTCACCCTTGTCCTATCATCCTTCATAAGTGGTCTCAGGGAACAGGGCAGTAAGTGAGCAGAGATGAGGTGTTATTAATGCTGGAAGATCTTAAATCAGGTTTTAAGCTACCATTAAGCCAATTACCCTTGTGTGACTCATTTGTTTTCATGTCAACCAAATTGCTAATTCAATCAACCAAAGAGGAACAGGGCCCCACCCTCCCCCACACAAAAAAACAACCTTTTCTAGGTAAATTATACAAATTGCAAATGTTCGATCAGGACTTAAATCAAAGGCAGCAAGTTCAAGAAAAATGTACATAAATCCTTTCTCTTCTCATTCTCAACATTAATCCTTCCCATCTGCAATCTCTAAATCTAGCGTGAATTGTGCCAGGACTACATATCTATTCCATCATTACAATCACTTACATATGATGTCTATTGCTGAGACTGGTAGCAGTCCAAATAACAGTTATTTAACTCCCCAGATTGCTCCTACCAACTCCCAGGTTAATTATTTTGCATGATTACCTTCAAAATGTTGGCACTGGTTAGGCATCTTGACTGTAGTTATAGAGAGGTGCTGGATTTTATACAGGCAAAACAAGGGACATTTTCCTCATGTGGCTTAAGCCAAAATCACTCCAGCTCCCAGCAGGCTACCTGCTGTCAAAAGGAGTTTTGTACAGTGCTGGTTAGCAGAGGAGACAGTAGTGGGGAGGGGTCTATGTTAGGCAGTGTACAAGTATGACTATAACAACAATAACTATAACAACAACAAAGCATTTGTATAGCTCCTTTAACATAATAAAACGTCCCAAGGCGCTTCACAGGAGCGATTATCAAACAAAATTTGACACGAGTCACATAAGGAGATATTAGGACAGGTGACCAAAAGCTTGGTCAAAGACGTGGGCTTTAAGGAGCGTCTTCAAGGAGGAGAGAGAGGTAGAGAGGCGGAGATATTTAGGGAGTGAATTCCAGAGCTTAGGGCCTAGGCAACTGAAGGCACGGCCGCCAATGGTGGAGCTATTAAAATCAGAGATGTGTAAGAGGCCAGATCTAGGAGGGATGTAGGGCTGGAGGAGTTAACAGAGATAGGGAGGGTCGGGGCCACGGAGAGATTTGAAAACAAGATTGAGAATTTTAAATTAGAGGTGTTCCCGAACCGGGAGCCAACATAGGTCAGCGAGCACGGGGTGATGGGTGAAAGGGACTCGTGCGAGTTAGGATACGGACAGCAGAGTTTTGGATTAGCTCAAGTTTATGGAGGGTGGAAGATGGGAGGCCAGCCAGGAGAGCATTAGAATAGTCAAGTCTAGAGGTCTAGACTCTAGGAATAATGGGAGTGAAACACAACTGGGGTGGGGATGCAAAATGGGCAGTATTGCATCTGCCGCCGGTTATACGTCCCATTGACATGAAACTGAATATTGGGGGTGGAGCGTATAATTAGCGGCAGATGCAAGCCTGCCGGTTTTGTGTCCATGCCCAAATCCAATTTCACCCCAGAGTTTTTCAGGTCAGTTCATTTGGACAAACTGAAAACAAAAAAAAAACGTGATGGCCAGCTGAGGAATAACGTGCGATAAGATTCTCTTTGGACAGATTTTTGTTCTTGGGATTCGGACGATACTGGCAAGACCTGCATATATTGCCTGTCACTCGCTGCTGCCCTGATAGGGATAGGGTGGCAGGTTCCCTTCCCTGAAGGACACGTTGAACCAACTAGGTTTTATGAAAATCTGGCAACTTTCATGGTCATTTTTTTTTTGTTTTCCTTTGGTGTCGGCCCATAAATTACTAGAGCTATTGAACTCGATTTCACAATTTGTCATAGATTTGAACTCAACAACAACTTGCATTTATATAGCGCCTTTAACGTCCCAAGGCGCTTCACAGGAGCATTATCAAACAAAATTTTGACACTGAGCCACAAAAGGAGATATTAGGACAGATGACCAAAAGCTGGATCAAAGAGGTAGGTTTTAAGGAGCGTCTTAAAGGAGGAGCAGTAGAGAGGTGGAGAGGTTTAAGAAAGGAAGGCACCTTTGGGTTGCCATTTCAGTGGCATTGCCATTATATTTGTAAATGACAATGCGAGATAAAGTAGGGGGGGGGGCTGGAAATCGCTAACATTTAAAGCAACAGTTTTATTTACCTGAAGTTTCTCTTGGTCATTCTACTTTTTAGGTAGGTTGGATTAAATGAGAAGTTTGACTGCAAGTACAGTAAGCATTGAAGTTTGTTCTAGGCCACATTCCCAAAACGACCCAATGGTAACAATAAATGGCCCAGCTTGTTTTATGGACAGCTGTACGTCGTAAGTAACTCGAGGCCCTCGTCCACATAAAACATGTCGGTATCCATTATAAACTGGGCACAGTGTGTCATTTTTCGGTCAGAATAATTCCTTCCTGTTCTGCAAAGAGCAAACACCATTTTATTTTGCAGTAAACTCTTCCAATACTAGGCTTGTATTCCCTTGAGGTTAGAATATTAAGGGGTGATCTAATTAAGGTGTTTAAAATGATTAAAGGAGTTGATAGAGAGAAACTATTTCCCCTGGTGAAGGAGTCCAGAACAAGGGGGCATAACCTTAAAATTAGAGCTAGGTGTTCAGGGGTGATGTCAGGAAGCACTTCTTCACACAAGTGGAAATCTGGAACTCTCTTCCCCAAAAAGCTGTTGAGGCTGGGGGTCAATTGGAAATTTCAAAACTGTAATTGATAGATTTTAATTAAGCAAGGGCATTAAGGGATATGGAACCAAGGCAGGTAAATGGAGTTTTAAAAAAATCAGCCTTGATCTAATTGAATGGCGGAATAGGCTTGAGGGGCTCAATGGCGTACTCCTGTTTCTGTGCTCTTTTTTGTCACATAATGCGGAGCTGAAGGTCATTGTTAATTTGGTTGTCTTTGTTAATCTTTGGTAATTTGTTTGTTATGATGATCTGGAATGCACTGCCTGAAAGGATAGTGGAAGCAGACTCAATAATAATTTTCAAAAGGGAATTGGATAAATACTTGATGGGGAAAATTTGCAAGGCTACTGGGAAAGGACAGGGCAAGGGACTAATTGGATAGCTCTTTCAAAGAGCCGGCACAGACATGATGGGCCGAATGGCCTCCTTCTGTGCTGTATCATTCTGTGATTCTACAATTATAAAAGTTCAGGCGATAACGAGATACACCAACATGTGTCAAAATGTACGTAAGAAAATGGTGAACCCCCAGGTACACAGTATTTTACATCAGCACTTTCATCATTTTTTCAAAATGGCCATCGAGCAACATTAGTGACGTGGTTTTTTAAAATTCATTCTTGGGATGTGGGTGTCGCAGGCAAGGCCAGCATTTATTGACCATCCCCAGTTGCCTTCGAGAATGTGGGCCTTCTTCTCGAACAGCTGCAGTCCGTGTGGTGAAGGTGCTCCCACGATACTGTCAGGTAGGGAGTTCCAGGATTTTGACCCAGCGACGATGAAGGAACGGTGATATATGTCCAAATCGGGTTGTTGAGGATAACTTGGAGGTGATGGTGTTTCCACACCCCTGCTGCCCTTGTTCTTCTAGGTGGTGGAGGTTTGGAAGGTGCTGCCGATGAAACCTTGGCGAGTTGCTGCAGTGCATCCTGTAGGTAGTGCACACTGCAGCCATGGTACACCGGTGGTGGAGAGAGTGGATGATTAGGCTAGTGGATGAAGTGCAGATCAAGCGGACTGTTTTGTCCCAGAGGGCTGTGGAGGCTCAGTCATTAAGTACATTCAAAACAGAAATCGATAGATTTCTCGATATTAAAGGCATCAAGGGATATGGGGATGGTGCAGGAAAATGGCATTGAGGTAGAAGATCAGCCATAATCCTGTTGAATGGCGGAGCAGGCTCAAGGGGCCGGATGGCCTACTCCTGCTCCTATTTCTTATGTTCTTATCTTCTCACAAAACTCTTGTTGCTATATTTTGGCTTACTGGTTCAATCACACGAGGGCATGTGATCTTCCTTGAATTTGGAAGGTTGCAGGAGAAGCATTTCCCTGAATTGTGGCTTAGGCTATAAAACTGCCAAACAGATTTATTAAACAGAAAATGGATAAGTAAACAGAACAATGGTACACTGTAAATGTACAGTAATTACAGGCTTAACTTAAAGACCAAGGTTGAGACCATTCATTCAGCTATCTTTGTAGCTTCCCTCCCTTCCCCAGTTCCCACCAAGTCAAACCTCCCTCTGGCTCTCTCCTGCCCTAGCCCTGAATCCTCATCTCTCTCTAGTTTCTCTCCTATCTCCCCTCATGCCCTCATCGAGCTCATCTCGTCCACAAGACCTATCTGCTGTTCTTTTGACTCCATTGACCACCCAACTTTCCTTCCTCACCCCATGCTAACTAACATTGCGTACAGTTTCTTCTCCTCAGATACTGTCCCCATTCCTTTCAAAACCACCATTATTAACTGTCTCCTTCAAAAACCCATCTGTCCTTGCAAACTACCAACCTATCTCCAATCTCCTTTACCTCTCCAAAGTCCTTCAACATTTTGTTGCCACCCAAATCCATGACCATCTTTCCCGCAACCAATGTTTGAATCTCTCCAGTCAGGTTTCAGCTCCTGACACAGTACGAACACAGCCCTAAGAAGAGTCAAAAATGCACCCTCTGTAACTGTGAACATAGTGCATTTTCTCTCCTCATCCTCCTGGACTGCGCTGCAACCTTTAGCACAGTCGATTACACCATCCTCCTCCAACGTCTCTCCTCCATGGTCCAGCTCAGTTGGACTCTCCTAGCTTGGTTCCATTCTTGCCTATCCAATTGTAGTCAGAATATCTCCAGTGATGACTTCCCTCCCACCCCAGTTACCTCCAGGGCCTCATCTTCCTCATCTACATGCTACCCCTTGGTGACATCGTCCGAAAACATGGGGTTAGCTTCCACCTGTATACAGACGATACCCAACTCTACCTAACCACCGCCTCTATGTTGT